>NC_045544.1:141538922-141638492 GCF_009769535.1 Thamnophis elegans
TTCCTTCTTTTCTTGCCTCCTTTCCCACCTCCATCCCTCTCTCGGTCTCCTTCTCCTTCCTCCTTCCTTCCTTCCTTCCTCAGGAGGGGACGAGTGGAGGGCGAAAGGGCGACAGGCTGCGGGTGGCCAAGGACCCCTCGCCTTCGGACCCAGGACGAGAGACCATGAGGAGAGCCCAGGACGAGGGGTGGGCGAGAGGTTGGCAGAGCAACGGGCGGCCGCGGTTGTTCCAGGCAGTGGGTAAAAGTGTGGGTAAAAGGGAAACGGCGGGGGCGCTGGGGGCGGGGGCGGCGCTGCTGCTGGGTCTCTACGCGCTGCTTTACTACAACGTCGGGGCGGCCACCCGGTGTCGGAACGCGGTCAGCCTGCGGGGCAAAACGGTGCTCATCACAGGTCAACTGGACGGCGGAGGGGGGTCTCGGTGGGCATTGCCTCTCTTTCTCTCTTACTTCCATAAAACCCCTTCCCACCTCAGTGGCTCCGCGCAGGAGCAAAAGCGCAGCGCGAAGGTCAAAGGAAAACACACACTCTCTCTCTCTCCCTCCCTCTTTTTCTTTCTTTTTCTTTCTTTCTTTCCTTCCCTCCCTCCCCTCCTCCCTCCCTCCCTCCCTCCCTCTCTTTCTTTCTTTCTTTTTCTTTCTTTCCCTCCCTTCCTCTCTTTCCCTTCCTCCCTCTCTCCCTCCCTCCCTTCTTCCGAGCCCAAGAGCGGAAGAGGGGAGGGCAAAGGGAGGGGCAGCGCTCCTGGTGACCATGTCCCTCCCAGGGATGGGGGAGGCGGGGCGGCAGGGAAGGTTCGTCCGGATAAAAGGGAAGCGGCGGGGGCTGCGGGGCCAGCGAGGATCGGGCCATGGAGGCGGCGGGGGCGCTGGGGGCGGCGGCGGCGGCGCTGCTGCTGGGTCTCTACGCGCTGCTTTACTACAAGTTCGGGACGGCCACCTGGTGTCGGAACGCGGTCAGCCTGCGGGGCAAAACGGTGCTCATCACAGGTCAGCTGGGCAGGAAGAGGGGTTGGGGGCATTGCCTCTCTCATTTTCTTTCTTTCTTTCTTTCTTTCTTTCTTTCTTTCTTTCTTTCTTCCTTTCTTTCTTCCTTTCTTTCTTCCTTTCTTTCTTTCTTCCTTCCTCCCTCCCTGTCCCTCTCTCTCTTCCTTCCATAAGCCCCCCTCCTCCTTTCTCTCCCTCTCTTTTTCTTTCTCTCTCTCTCTCATCCCCCCTTCCATAAGCCCCCCTCCCACCTCAGGGGCTCCGCGCAGATCAAAGTCCCGGAGCAAAAGCGCAGCGCGAAGGTCCCAGGGAGACGCGGCTGGAAAGGCGACCCCAACCCAGGTTTCTCCGCGGAGGTTCTGCCCCATCCCGGTCCAGCTTGAGCCGAAGGCGCTTCAGGCGCAACCGAGAAAGTCCGGCCAGAAAAAGCCCCTCGGGGGACAAAGCGGGTCAGGACTGAGCCAGGAGGCTCCGCAGAGGCCAGCCGTCCCCGGGGCTTCCTCGGACCTCGGCCAGCGAGGGGGGGAGGGAGGGAGGGAGGGAGGGAGGGAGGGAGGGAGGGAGGGAGGGAGGGAGGAAGGAAGGAAGGAAGGAAGGAAGGAAGGAAGGAAGTCTGAGTCTGCCGTCAGCTCTGCTGGCAGCTGGTGGGTCACAACTACCCTGACATCAACTGGGACAAGTGGAAGAGCAAACAGATTCCTAACCAACTTAGCTGAGAACTTCATCACCCAAAAGGTAGAAGAGGCAACTAGAGGAAAAGCTATACTGGACCTTATTCTTGCCAAAAGAGAAGTTGTAGAGGAAATTGAAGTTGCAAGAACTTTAGGGGAGAGCCACATATTAGAATTCAATATAAAACAGGCAGAAGCAACAGAACATAATCAAACCAGCATTTTAGACTTTAAAAGAGGTCATTTTAACAAACTCAGAGAGAGTTTGGAAAGGATTCCATGGATGAAATCTTAAAGGGGAAAACAACTCGAGAAGCATGGGAAACTGGGAAATGATCATAAAAGCCCAGTCCAACACAATACCACAGAACAAGAAAAACAAGAAAAACACCCAGCATGGTTGCACAAAGAACTTGCAGACCAACGGAGGGGGGGGGGGGAGGAAGAACAAGTACAAAAAATGGAAAGAGGGGCACATAACTAAGGCAGAATACCGACAAACAGCCCAATCCTACAAAGCTGAAATTAGGAAAGCTTTGAACGAAGTAAGACTTGCAACAGATGTCAAAAACAATGGGGAAAAAAGTTTCTTTCAACAGGTAAAAAACAAGAAAGAAGACAAAGAAACAATCAGTCCACTAATGGGAGAAGAGAGCAAAGAAATTTTTTTAAATAATTTTTTTATTTTATTTTATCAATTTCATATATACATTCACAATTATATGATCTCATAACTGTTATTAATAATATGTATTTATAACAATTTTTCCCTACTGTTGACAGTATACTTGAAGATTGCTTTCTTACCATCCCATAGATCCATCTTATCTTACAACGGTCCTACTTCTTCTTCCCTCCCTCCCTCTTTCCTTCCCTTGTTTCTTCTCTCCTACTCCCCTTCCTTCCCTCCTTCCTTCCCTCCCTCCTTCCCCTTCCCTCCTTCTCTCCTTCCCTCCTTCCTTCCCTCCTTCCTTCCTTCCCTCCTTTCTTTTCTCCTTCCCTCCTTCCTTTCCCTCTTCCTTTCCTCCTTCCTTCCCCCCTTCCTTCTCTCCTACATTCCCTCCTTCCTTCCCTCCTTCCTTCCCTCCTTCCTTCCCTCCTTCCTTCCCTCCTTCCTTCCCTCCTTTCTTCTCTCCTTCTCTCCTTCCTTCCCTCCTTCCTTCCCTCCTTGGGAGAGCAAAGAAATAACACGCAGTAGAAAGAAATCATAACTGCTTAATTCATACTTTGCATCTGTCTTCACACAAAAAAACCCAACACTTCTTTATTTTATAAAGATTTTTTTTAATTTTTAAACAAACAAACAACAAAAACATAAAACGCATGCAACCTTCTTCCATTTCATATAACATGTCGTTTGGTTACAAGATTTTGTGCGTCCTTTCCATGGTCACCACTTACAATTATATATCAAATGACAAATTGTTCATTAGATAAACATAAGTACATTATTGTTATATGTCAATTTTTCAGCTATAATTATTATTCCTTAATTTTAAACAAAAAATTCTAAATATTGAATCCATACATACAACATCATTTTGCATCAATAGTTCAACTCCAGTTATTATTCCTATCATTTAAACAAAATATTCTATATATTCAAATCATGCATACATCATTCCATTACATCGTTCTACTCTGTTTAACAGAGCTAAACCCTTATAGTTTTGCATATATCATTCTATTATTCTTAAAATATGAAAAGTTCTCCCACTTTTTCCATTACCATGATTTTTTGTCTAACCATTGATAAAAGAAATCCCAAACCTTGTAAAATTGTTCATCTTCTTGTTCTCTAATTTCAAATGTCAGTTTACTCATTTCCGCATATTCCATAATTTTTTGAATAATTTCCACCTGCGTTGGTATTTTTTCATTTTTCCAATTTTTTGCAAATACAATTCTAGCTGCTGTTAGAACATTTACAATCAAATAATTCAAGTCTCTATTATATGTTTCTGGTATAATTCCCAATAAAAAAGTCTCTGGTTTAAAGTCTATATGTTTTTGTGTCATTTTCTCCAACCACGTGTGGATCTTAGTCCAATATCTTTTAGCTTCTATGCACGCCCACCATATATGGCAGTATGAGCCCCGTGTCTGATGACATTTCTGACACTTTTCTAATTTGTTCTTGAACATTCTTGCTATTCTCATCAGGAGTAAATGCCATCTTTAAAACATCTTATACAAATTTTCTTTATATGCTGTTGACATTGTCATTTTATAATTTTGAGACCACGATTTGTGCCACGTCTCTAATTCAATCCCATGCCCAAAATTCCCCCCCCCAAGCTATCATAGTTCCTTTAACTTGTTCTTCTTCTAACTTATCCTCTAGTAATTGTCCATAAAGTTTTTAAATTACTTTTTCATCAGTACCCATAAAAATTTTATCTAACTCAGTCATTTTATCATAAAAACCTTCCTCTTTACAATCCTTGTCGTATCTAGATTGTATTTGCACATATGAAAACCAGTTCATCTTTATATTTTCCTTTTCCAGTTCTTGCATAGATTTAAGTTCACCCTCTGCATCCAATATTTCACCAGATCTAACTGTTTGTTCCTTTTTCTATATTATTGAAATATACTTTTTTATTTTCCATTTTCATAACATATAATCACATGTATGCTATTACGTAGCCAATATCCTATTGTATTAAGTAGTAATTACATCAGTTCCTCTTGTCATCAACGCCCAGAAAGATAAAAACCCATTATTAGCTCTTCTCCTCTCCATACACCTCTTTCTTCTTCCTCTCTCCTACTTCCTATCTTCCCTCCATCATCCTTTCCTACTCTACTTCCCCTTCCTTTCTCCTTCTCCTCTCTCTTCATTCCACTCCTCCTTATCCTCCTCATCTTCCCCCCTTACCCTCTCTCCTATCCCTCTCTTCCTATCTTTCTTCTCTCCTCTGCTTCCCACTCTTCCTCTCTCCTATCCCTCTCTTCTCATCTTTCTTCTCTCCTCTGTTTCCCACTCTTCCTCTCTCCTATCCCTCTCTTGCTATCTTTCTTCTCCCTTCTGTTTCCCACTCTTCTTCTCATTCACTTGGTGTATTTCAGCTTCTGAGCAAACTCCATTCTATGTTGATGGTATTTATGCTTCCATATCAATATACTTCACATATCTTAGTTTTAAAGAAAAAATAAGAGAAGACAGTATACATGTGCAATCATATTACATTAAAATCTAACACCCCTCGTCAAGCCTAATATACATCCCCCCTCCCCCCCCCCCCCCCACCCCCCCCCCCCCCAGCCTTCCCTCCCAGAACCCATACACGGTATAAATCTTTAACAAAAACAGTCTAAAATATATTGGAAAAAAGAATAGAAAATTGATAACATCTTTACATTGAACTTAGCTCCTCCTCGCTAGGCTAACTTTAAACAATTTATATCTTTCCTGATCTTAAGCATAGGCTATCTGGAATTTCTTAGTCCCATATTTAGTTTGTATATAATCGATCCATTTTTTCCAGTCTCGTTTATATCTCTCGTTTGAGTGGTCCTTAAGATATGCAGATATTTTAGCCATCTCGGCTAAATTTGTGACTTTCAATGTCCATTCTTGAATTGTAGGCAAATCTTCCTTCTTCCAGTATTGTGCCACCAACAATCTAGCTGCAGTTATTAAGTGCAAAATCAAATTAATCTCTACAGCTGTACAATCAGTAATTATACCTAACAAAAATAACTGAGGGGTAAACTTTATCCTTGTTTTAAGAGCAAGCTCCATTTTATGTTGATGGTATTTATAGTTCCTTTTCAATATACATATTTGATGTTAAATATATATTCTCCTCCTTTAATAAAACAGAAAAATAGACCAAAAAAGTATACATATATAATCATTGTACTTTTAACACCCCCCCCACACACACACACCTAATTTTGGTCAAGATGTAGACCTGGTTACAATTCCCAGCTATTCTCATCATTATCTTTATATAATTATACATCCTTATGCGCCTCCAATTTGTGATTCTGCCTTTAAGTCTCAATAGTTTCCCATTATAAGTGTATTTCATGTTCCCTCTCCAATTTTTCCATGTCTTGGATTAGATTACTTTTAGCAAGCCTCGCTGTTTAATATTCATTTCAATTCCCTTAATCTATTGCATAGAATAACAAACGGTAAACATCTCGCTTTATTTCATCATCTTAAAAGTTCTATGTATATCCATGTTTCATATATTTTAACCCATGCTTAGTTCTCCTTCTGTTGTCGTTTCCAGTCAATTTGCCACTCAGTTTAATTATCATGTATAAAAGTGAATGGCAAACCTCTGCTTTACAAACTCCCCATGTCAGTTTATTTATCCACATTCCATATATTTCGGCCTTTGCTTAGTTATCTTTCCATTATTACATTCAATAAATTAGCAACTCCATTTTATTGTGAAATTTAGAAATAAAACCCTTATATTAGTTTTATATTCTCCCACATAAAAATTTCTGGTTGTCTGATTTTTTCCTAGTAAGTCTTTTGTCCCACTTCTCTGCTCCTGCCCTTCTCTTTGCTTCGGCACATCCACTCTTCCCAACTTTCCCCAGGTCACCACCAAAAGGATGTTTTTTATTTCTCTTTGTTGGGGCAAAACCTCCCCCTTCAATTTCCCCTATGTCACTAACAGCCTCAACCTCTTTTGTCTGCCTTTTCTTTCCCTCCGTTTCTACTCCTTCATTATCTTGCCCCCCTTCTTCTTTGAATTCTGCTTCTTTGGGTTCAGAATTCTATTTAGGCTTGATTTTATGCATATTTTTATATTATCAAGTAGTTCTTCAAATTTCCAGCTTTCCATGATGTCCAGTTCCAAAGTTAGAATTAGCTATACAGTTATTTCAGAGTTCTGGTCCACCTTAAGTTTGTCCACTTCCATTGCTGTAGGGGAGAACGATGGGAGCCATCTTGGTCTTTTGTTCTTCCAAGATTGCAGTTAGTTATACAAAGTCTTATTTTGAGGCTCGGGTCCACCTTAAGTTTTAGCTACTGTGGGGCCGGATGTGAAACCGGGGCCATCTTAATCTTTTTTCTTTTAGGGAAAAAAAGTCCCGATCTGGCTATCAATATTGTTTATGTTCTCAAAATTTATTCCCCCTTTTCCAGATTTAATTTACAGTTGCGGGTTAGTTAAATTCTCTTACCAGGACTTTTATCTCTCCCGGTCTCCCCGGGGCTTAGCAGTGTGAGGGGGCTTAGCAGTGTGAAGACAGACTTTCAGGCTGCTCCTGATTGTCCATCTAAACCGGATCATCTGGGCGGTTCTTTTTGGACCCAAGCTGTCCTGAAGAGACAGTGAAAGGTAGGGGGAGACCCAGTGGTCCCAGAGACACACGCAAAGTCTCTGGGGACCCAGGAAAAACCCTCTTTGCCAGTGATTTCCGGATTAGCTGTAAGGCTACTGAAACTGCTGATAGCCTTAAATACAAAGTCTTATTTTGAGGCTCTGCTCCACCTTAAGTTTTAGCTACTGTGGGGCTGGAAGTGAAGCCGGAGCCATCTTAACCTTTTTCTTTTAGGGAAAAAAAAGTCCCGATCTGACCATCAGTATTATTTATGTTCTCAAAATTTCTCTCCCTTTTCCAGATTTAATTTACAATTGTGGGTTAGTTAAATTCTCTTACCAGGACTTTTATCTCTCCTGGTCTCCACCTGTTCCAAACTTATTTTGACAAAAAGGCCCGCATCTTGTCAGCCATGAAGGCTGCCACCCCAACTCCTATTCATAGGCAAATCTCTAACCCACGAGAGATCTGTTGCTTCTCTCAGGGTCAGATGAGACGCTGCCCTTCTTCGGCCCCACCTCCAGTGCGGGGGTTCTGATTCAAAAGAATCTTCCGAGATTGTTTGTCAGACAGGGTTCATGTGAGACTCTTAGGAGCCCACATCTCCCACACCTGTCCAGCTGGAGAACTACTTGAGTTTGACATCCCTGTTGTAGACTGACATCATATCATGTCATCATGCAGAGCTAGTAGTGGGAAGTTCCACCACAAAACCGCAGTAGACAAAAGCGCACTCGACGAAAGCGCGTACGTGACGTCATCACAGCGCGACGAAAACTGTGATCGATAAATGTAAAAATAAAGCGAAAACCTTACCCTAACCCCCCCAAACCTTATCCTAAACCTAACCCTAAACCTAACCCTTAACCTAACCCTAAATCTAACCCTAAACCTAACCCTTAACCTAACGCTAAACCTAACGCTAACCCTTAACCTAACGCTAAACGTAACCCTAACGCTCTAAACCTAACCCTAACCCTTAACCTAACCCTAACCCTAACCCTAAACCTAACCCTTACCTTTATGTGAATCGGCTTGCTTTAATTTTATTTTTATTTCAATTTTTAATTTTTTCCGTCGCGCTGTGATGACGTCAAATGCGCGCTTTCGTCGAGCACGCTTTTGTGGACCGCGGTTTTGACGGGTCACGGTAGTGGGAAACCTGTGCCATCTTCTGGTCTGACGGAAGCACTGCATCCCATTTTTTGAAATGCCTTTTGATGGGGGGGGGGGATTGCACACGCACCAAACCGGCTGTAATGCTAGTAGCAATCCACCCTTGTTACAGACCCCTCACATTCTGGACATAAATTGTTTCAACTTCTACTCTCAAAATGAGACACAACTAGACACAAGGACAGTTTTTCCCCCATGCCATCCCTCGGCTAGAACAACTCATTCCCACAACAATGTCAAACTATTTACCATGACTCTATTACTATTATTATTCTCATCCTTCCTATTACCTATTTCCTTTTCTACCTATGACTATAACTTTGTCGCTTGTATCTTTACGATATATATTGTTTTATTTAGTTACCTAGTACGATTTATGTTTTTTGCTTATTTAGTATCCTATGACTATCACCAAGTGTTGTATCTTATGATTCATGATGAATGTATTTATGATGATTATGATCATGATTTATCACTTATATAGCTTTTATGTAACTGAGAGCTTATGCACTGCAGACAAATTCCTTGTGTGTCCAAACACACTTGGCCAATAAAGAATTCTATTCTATTCTATTCTTCATTCCAATATGTTCTGTTCTACTCCATTCTATTCTGGCTTGTGTGGGAATTAATCAGAGTTGGTTTTCTTTTCATCTGTGCCAAAATGATGTACTCAACAAAGTTTTGCATTAAGAGATTGGATCCTCTCGACAGTGCTTGCTTGCTTGGGTTCGTCAGTCGGAACCTTGAACAGCAACACCACAAAAACTACAGGCACACAAATGCAGGTCCAACCCCTGGATCCCCATCAAAGGCTGTGTGAGCTCAGTGAATCCTCTCTCTGACCTTTCGTAGGGGGAAATACAGGGATTGGGAAGGTCACAGCGGTGGATCTGGCCCGGAGAGGCGCCCGTGTCATTCTGGCCTGCCGCGACAAAGCGAGAGGAGAATCGGCTGTGTATGACATCCGACGGGTAAGCAGCTGCCGTGCTTCTCTCCGTTCAAAATCCCAACAGTTCCGAAGAGCCTCAGTCACATTGCAGGCTCTCGGCCATTCCCTACTTGGCCTGTCCTGGTTCTATTCAGGGGGCTTCTAAATTTCTGGGGCAACCGCATTCCTGGAAATGGATCTTGTTGGATCTGGATCAGGCAACTGTCCAAATGAAATCAGAGACACTGACACAAAATTTATAATTATATATAAATAAATATATTTAACATTTATATTTACAACAGACAAAATAATCAGAAAAACAGGAACATCATGAGGTAAACTAAACAGTAAACAGAGCCCACCGAGGAAAAAGGCGGGGGAAAAGGAAAACTCCCCCTTTATACCCAGGCAACCAATCATAGCTTAGATTGCCTCGTGCAGGAGCCAGCACTCTCCAACCAATCAACTACCACAGTACACTCTACTGTTCCAGCTACTCAATTCAATCTCCCAACAGTTCCGATGTAGCCCAGTCGCATTGCGGACTCTCCGCCATTCCCCACTTAAACAGCTTGGCCTTGAATTCTGTCACGCCCTGTCCTGGGTCCGTTCAAGGGGCTCCATATTTTTCAGGGCAGCCGCATTCCTGGAAGTGGTTTTATTATATAAATGAATACGTTTAACATCTAGATCTACAGCAGATAAGATAGTCAGGAACACAGGAACATCATGAGGTAAATCAAACAGCATTCAGAGCCCACAGAAGAAAAAAGCGGGGGGGGGGGGGAAGGGAAACGCCCCCTTTATACCTAGGCGACCAATCATAGCTTAGATTGCCTCAGGCAGGAGCCAGCACTCTCCAACCAATCAACTGCCACTATACACTTTACTGTTACTCAATACAATCTCCCAACAGTTCCGATGAGCCTCAGTCGCATTGCAGGCTCTCGGCCATTCCCTCCTTGGCCTGTCCTGGTTCTATTTAGGGGGTTCCATATTTTTCGGGGCAGCCGCATTCCTGGAAGCGGTTTTGTTGGATCTGGGTCTGGGAACTACGCAGCAATGTCTAAATGAAATCAGAGAGACTGGCACAAAGTTTTATATAAATGAATATATTTAACATCTATATCCATGGGAGACAAGAGAGTCAGCAACACAGGGACATCATGAGGTAAATCAAACAACATTCAGAGCCCACAGAGGAAAAAGGCGGGAAAAAAGGGAAACTCCCCCTTTACACCCACAGCAACCAATCATAGCGCAGATTGCCTCAGGCAGGAGCCCGCACTCTCTACTGTGATTAATCAACTACAATTGTGTGTTCTGGCCCATTGTACACTCTACTGTTCCAGCTACTAAATGTAATATTCCAAGAGTTCCGATGAGCCTCAGTCGCATTGCAGGCTTTCGGCCATTCCCTCCTTGGCCTGTACTGGTTCTATTCAGGGGGCTCCATATTTTTCGGGGCAGCCGCATTCCTGGAAGTATTTTGTAGGATTTTCATTATCCATCTTAATCGCCATTCTTCATTGGTTGCTAAGGAGCCGAGGTGGCGCAGTGGTTAGGGTGCAGTACTGCAGGCCACTTTAGCTGACTGTGTTCTGCAGTTCAGCGGTTCAAATGTCACCGGCTCAAGGTCGACTCAGCCTTCCATCCTTCCGAGGTGGGTGAAATGAGGACCCGGACTGTGGGGGCAAGTTGCTGACTCAATTTGCTAAAAAAATTGTAAACCGCTTAGAGAGGGCTGAAAGCCCTATGAAGCGGTATATAAGCCTAATAAATAAATAAATAAATAAATAAGTAAATCCAGCTCCACCCATTGATTTTGCTCTTGGGATGATCACAAACCCTGGGGATATCACCACCATCATCACAAATGACGCTGGTTGCCAAGGGCCCAAATTTTGATCACATGATCCCTGGAGATGCTGCCATGATCAAAAGTGTGGGAACCGGTCATAAATCACTTTTTTTCATTGGCATTATAATTTTGAGCGATCCCTAAACAAACGGCTATCAGGACTGTCTGTATTGTTTTATTATGCACCACCCAGGGAGATTGACGGGAGGTGAGCAGACCTACGTACAAGGTGAGTAAGTCGGGATCCGCCTTTGAAACCGTACTCGATCCCGAGGCTCAGGATTCCTTCCGCTCCTTTTCCAGGAAAGTGGGAACTCGGAGGTGATCCTGATGATCCTGGATCTGGGCAGCCTGGACTCCGTGCGAGCTTTTGCGCAGACCTTCTTAGAATCGGAGCCCCGTCTGGACATCCTCATCAACAACGCAGGTGGGGGCAGAGCA
Source organism: Thamnophis elegans (assembly GCF_009769535.1). NCBI lineage: Eukaryota > Metazoa > Chordata > Lepidosauria > Squamata > Natricidae > Thamnophis > Thamnophis elegans. The sequence continues at coordinate 141,550,287 of NC_045544.1, forward strand.
GACCCTCCCCAGGGTCTCCAGGCAAGGAAGGGGAGAATATTGGGGGGAGGGGTTGCCTGGGATTTCTCTAACCCTGTGAGGTGGGTTGGTCTGAGAAAGAGGGAGGGAGGGAGAGAGAGAGGGAGAAAGATTGGCCCAAAAACATCTAGCCAGCTTTCCTGCCTAAGGTAAGATTCGAACTCATGGTCTCCCATTTTCTAGGCTTAACTACTAGACCTGTGATGGGGAACCTATAGCATGCGTGCCAGAGGTGGCATCCAGAGACCTCTCTGTGGGCACATGGTCCATCGCCAGCTGCAATTCCGGTTTCCGGCTTGTATATGCACACCGGACAGCTGTTCCCCGGGATTCTGGGCTCTGGAGCGTGCGCGCATTTCCAGTTTCAGAACTCAGTGCTGAAGAGATTCACCATCACTACATTAGACCAACCTGAAAGCTTTATGGGTAGTCCTTGACTTGTGACCGTGATGGAGCCTGCCCATTATGGTTGCATGGCATGACGGTTATAAAACAGGTCACTCCTGTGACCCCTGGGATTTCGAGACCTTGGTTGTGGTGATAAGCTGAGGACTACCTATAATCCACTTACTTTTCTGGCAGGAATCCTTAAGGATGGTCAAACGGCTGATGGCTTTGACCAGGCCTTCCAGGTCAACCACTTGGCCCACTTCCTGCTGACCCACCTGCTCCTGGACCGGCTGAAGTGCTGCGCCCCGAGCAGGATCGTAATTCTGACCTCAAATGCCCACAGCTTTGGGGAGATCGATTTTCGGACCATCCACAAGCCGGTGGAGGGAATACTGAAGGCCATATATTCATATGCCAACAGCAAACTAGCCAACATTCTCCATGCAAGAGAGTTGGCCAACCGGCTAGAAGGAACCAACGTCACCTGCTATGCGGTTCATCCAGGTGAGTAAGAGTCTGGCTCCAAGGGGCCCCAGATGGAGCCCCCAGAGGTCTGGTTGAAGCTCTGCCAGGCATTCCTCTCCCACTGGAGCCTCCCTCGACCCCATCTGCAGAGCCCCCTCGGGAGTTTCCTCCATCGATCTCAGCTGGAGAGGGAGACGTCTCCCACCATCCAAAGTCCAGAATTCTAGAATCTTAGTGTGGGATGGGGCCTTAGAGGTCTTCTAGTCCAAGACAGGGATGAGATTTCCCCCAGTCTCTTACTTATCTTCTGCCTTTTTTGCTCCTTCATTCCTCCTCCTTCACCTCCTCCTCTTCCTCCCCTTCTCCAGCTGGTCCCCCCCACTCACCTCCTTCAAGTTGCTGGTCTCCCTTTTCTTCACTCTGGTCTTTCCGCTCTTGAAAAGGGTTCTTCCTCCCCAATTCTGGGCTGGGACGAGGATAAGGGAGGGAAAGAGACAATTCAAAAATAGCATTATTATTATTATTCGCAACAACGGAATTGTATCACAGCGGCCAGTTGTTTCGCCGGATTTGGCATTGGTTACTAGTCGGGCCCCACCCAGGGGCCTAGGACGTTGTAATGTATTTTCGTAATATGAGTGCAGTTCCAAGCAGTGCGGCTTTTTGCATTTGACTGATGATGATTTTGTCAATTTTTAACTGTTTTAAATGTAATTCCAGTGCTTTTGGAATAGCACCCAGTGTGCCGATTACTGTGAGAGTGAGCTTGCATTGAGGATACAAGCATTCTCACAATCCGATGGTCCAAATCACGAATTCTGATTCCTAGGCTGCTTTGGCAATGAGACACACACGCACACTGCAGACTGGGTGAAAATGGCGTCTTCTGGCTAAACCAGAACACTTTTTATTAGGAAAGTTCAAAGAAAACTAGTCAGCAGTTTAATACAAACAAAGGATCTCACAGTATGTTACAAATCACTTCTTGATTACACATTCTGGCAGAAAGGCAGGGAGGAGGGACAAAGGGTACTCTTTGATAAGGGGAAGTTAGGAAGTATAGAATTGTAAATCACATTAGGCATATGGGAGTGACTGATTTGTTACACGAGGCGACAAAAGGATGCAAGGCTAATTCTGTGTGTTTATATCTCAGATAATAGAGGCCTCTCATCTCTGTGTGTATCTGTGTATTGCTATTCACATAGACACTCGAAATGAATTCGGCTTCCTTATCTAAAAGCTTTCCCAGGACTGTTTTTTCCATATGGCTCTTGGCAAATGTTCACTGGGATCCTTTGATCCAGATAGAATTGATCCAGATAGAATATTCTATCCTATCCTATTGATCCCAGCTAATTTCACCCAGCCAATTATGGGGTAATTTCCCACATCTCCTCCTTTTTTATTTTTTAAATGGAAGCAATTGCCATGGTTGTTTCTTTCTCTCAAATCCCCCTTCCATTGGATATCCAGGGATTATTAATTCTGATGTATTGACACTTATTAATAATGCGTGATGCTTCTGGATAGCAGCGTCCGCAATACTTTGCATAGTGGATCTCAATAATGGTATTATGCATGGCAACATAGTTAATCCCAAAAATATCATTCCGATAAAAAATAAACCTTGCTTCCAATTGTTAAAAATACCTCCTAACCAACCATCAGTGTCCAATATGCCTTTCCAAGTTTGTACAGGAACATGTGCAGTTTGTATCATAGTTCGAGTTATTTTTTCTATCACAATTCCAGAATCATCAATTTGTATACAACAATTACTAAGATTAAATTTACCACACACTCCGCCTTCAGCAGCAAGCAAATAGTCTAAGGCTAAACGATTTTGCATAATATAAGTTCTTGACAATACACTTTCTTTAGCAAGCTTAGTTAATGCCAATGCAGTTTCATTTGTAATTATTTCTAATACAGCTTGTAATCTAATAATGCGATTTATCATGTATATCGGCGTTCTATATCCCCACGAACCGTCTTGTGCCCACGTCGCAGGATCATAATATGCAATAATTCTCTCAGGGGGCCACTCATCATCCTTCCAGTTACCTATTTTTATCCCTTTAGAAAGATCTATTGTACGTTTACGTCTTTCAAGAGTATCATATACAGGGACTCCCAATTTTTGTTTTTTCTCTATAGGCATTAGGAAGAATGATGGTTGAATCGCCCCCAAGATGCATGACCCATACCACCCCGCGGGTAACATATTATAGGCAAAATTACCACATATCCAATATAACCCATCAGGTGAATTCCACACAATAGTATCATTTTCAGGGTCTGAAAGTCCTCGTAACTTAGTTACTTCCAGCAATGAGTTTTCAGGTTTGGTCATATTAGTTTGTGAAACCCAAGTGTTATTTTCCCACTCATTAGAACATTTTAAAAATCCCATAGGTTTATTTCTGTGTTTTTGATTATTTTTATTTCTGGTATAACATATGTGACCTATTATATGAGAGGTAACTTGCCAGGTTTCATTGAAGTTGTTATTAAAGGTGAAGTTCCCTTTCCATTGAGCTATTTCAGTATAGTTTGCTTCTTGTACATGCCATGGCCAGCGATCTCCCATAGTGGTTCCTCCACATACAAAACAATTTTTTAACATAAGTTCTGTAGCAACTTCTTGAGCCAAATTAATAAACATATTTTTTGCTTTTGGAGGTGTAGGTAGATCGTTAAGTTTAGCAATCTCCTGCTCATAGCTCCAAAAAAACTTTACAGGTTGATTTGTTAATTTTGTTGCTTCAGTCTTAACAATGATGTATCCATAAGGATCCTTTCCTGCTTTATCTATACCAATACCATAATGATAGTATCGGGTGCCTAAAGTACCTGCTACCTGCGCAGAAAGGCAGAGTGGTGTGCAGTGATGGGATTGACAATTAGTAGTGACTGGAGTAATAGAAAGATCAAAATTGTTAGGTCCATAGCCACTTGTATACCAGTATACACTCGGTTGGGTATAGCCTCCATGTGCTGAGAGTGTTGAGCGAGTGAATAAGTATCTATGATTTTGGATATATGATTGTTCCCACGACTGTCCTCCACAGGTTACCCCTGCGGATCCTGTTCCTTGCCCTATAGCAATTGCTAAACATGTATCAAAACAAACAATGACAGGTGCCATTCCCTTTGAAACATTATGGGCTATGTACCCTGATAATCTTTGTGCTGTAAGAAATTGATGTTTTAAACTAGATCCTCCTTTATAGCCATAAACATAGATGCTACTTGTTATAGGTCCTACCGCTTTTGGTTCATAACATTGTATCCCATTTGGTGTATAGCACTGATTGTATTGTGTATTATTATGTGTGCATGGTGGTATTAAAGTTCCATTGCATTCAGGTTTCATAGTATAATATATTAAGGTCATAGAAATTTTTGTGCCTTGTTTGGTTTTTTGTAAACAGGCTGTGCAAATGTCCTCTTTTATCTCTCTTTTTGTTAGGTGGTGAAAGCTGTCTCCTCCTATCTCTTGTTGATAACTCAATAATGTTAAGAACCACTCACTAACTGGGGGAAATTTTATACTTGCTCTTGAAGTTACTTCTGTTTTTATCATTTTATTAGGTAGCCCTTTTTGGTATTGTATGCATTGATACCAACCTATAGAATTCTCTGTAATTTTTACTTTAATGTGTGATAAACAGCTGTTCTCTTTCGGGTGTGAAATACCTCTCACATTTTGGAATGCCTTTTTGTATTTTGCAGGCAAAAATTGCCATGTAATTAAACACGGTGCTTTTGAATTTTCCAAATAACAAGTTAAGGTAACTTGTGTATTGGCTTCTCCGTATGTATTGTGAGGGTAGATGCATATCCCTTGAGAATTGCAGTTTTCCCCATTGGAGTATGGAATGATTGCTCTTTTTGAGTGGTTGTGTGTGAAAGGAATTTCTTGAATATCCTCCACTATTCCATTCTTATTTTTGCGTTCATATTCACATGCCCCCCATACAATTAAAAGCACAATTCCCATCCCCAACATCATTACCAGAAGATGCAGCAGAAAATGTTTGCAGGACATCGGAAGAGCCCAAAAAACCCAAAATCCCATTTCCTGTCCATGCGACGGTCCTCTGAAATATGGGCATCGGGGCTGACGTACTCTTGGGACATAAGGACGGCCAATGACTTGTTCCGGACGGATTTTCATCTTTAGCACTAGATGTCAAAAGAGGGATCAAGAGATCCTTGGTGATAATGGTTATAAAAAGGATTGTCAATAGCTTGTTGTACTGTTGGTGTGATACGGAGTTCAGTGTGAGAAGGATTGGTATAGGAAAAATATTCCTCAAGATACTGTTCAATTATCACAATGTCACACGGGATTTTGCAGTCAGCTCACAGGAGAAGCAATGGAAACACCAACAGGCTTCGCAGGGAGCAATGTTAGTCGTCTGTGGCTTGAAACAAAAGGGATAGGCTTGCTTCGGGATCCTTTTTATCATCTGTTTTCACTGATTTCTCATGAAACGGTCGTATGCATCTTCCAGGAACCCACAACACTCTGTCCGGGAGTTGCACGGCAGCGTAACCACGTCCCCAGGTAACGAGCTCCACGGGGCCCTTCCACTGAGGGTCTGGCAATTGTCTGTAATAAACAAGAGGGCGGGGAGAAACTACGCTATGCTGAAAATGTCTTTCCCCAGCTGTAGAAGCTATGGGTGAGCCTGTAAGATTTAAAAAATTCTGTGTGTATAAGGCTTTACTCAAACGGTTTTGGATTTCAGGCAGCCCTATCTTAAAGGGGCCTTGCTGCTTATCAAGCATCATTTTTAGTGTTAAATTTGCTCTTTCTACAATTCCTTGTCCTTGGGAATTGTATGGGATGCCAAATTTATGGACAATTTTCCATTGATCACAAAAGGTAGCGAATGCAGCGCTACTGTATGCGGGTCCATTATCTGTTTTAATCTCCATGGGGCTTCCTAAAACTGAAAAAGAGCGCATACAATGGTTGATCACTTGTTTGGTTGTCTCCCCCCGTTGTGGGCTTGCAAAAATAAAACCTAAAAAGGTATCCACTGTGACATGAATATATTTCCAGGGTGCGAAAGAAGGATATTGAGTGATATCCATTTGCCATATCTCACATCGTTTAATTCCTCGGGGGTTAACTCCCATAGGAATTGCGTTACCTTGCCTGCTACAGGTTGAGCACTGCTGGATAATCGCTACAGCCTCAGTTTTTGAAATTCCAAACATCTTCATTAAAGCTTTTGCATTTTGATGAAAATACTCATGGCTTTCCCATGGAGTTGCAAATCCAATAAAACTTTCCCTAGCGGCTTTGTCTGCATAATCATTTCCCTCTGTTAGCATACCAGGAAGTGACTGGTGACTCCTAATATGAGCCACAAAATATTGAAATTTTCTATCCATAATTAATTGTTGTAACTGTAAAAACATATCTAACAATTGCTTATCTAGGGCTGGTGAAAGATAGGCATCAAACAAATTATTAATCACTTGGTAAACATACAATGAATCCACAATTAAATTAAATGTTTGGTCTTTTAATTTCTCAAATGCTAATATGGAGGCAGCCAACTCAGAACGCTGTGCTGAACTCTGAGGGTGCGTGTGGTAAGTCACCCATTGTCCTGAGATTTGATACACACATGCACCCCTGTTCTTAGTTCCGTCAGCAAAAACTGTAACTGCATTTTTAATTGGCAGTTTACTTTGTAAGGAAGTCAATTGTAAATGTTGTAGATTCAGTAACAAAAACCTATAATCTGTGGGATAGTGGTATTTAATTGTCCCCAAATAGTCACTTAAGGCCAATTGAAGTGCATCTGATATTTGAAAATATTTTTCCCACCAAGGTAGTGGGTAAGGAACGTAAAAAGTTTCTGGGTCCGTTCCTAGTACAGCTCGAGCTCTCTCTCTTAACTTTATAATTATCTGGGATAACAATAGAGGTTTTGTTGAAACTGTTCTCCCAGGGCTGTTTGCTAAGTGTATCCATTCAATCACTAACACTTTGTTCTGTTGTGTTTGCAGCAAACACCCTGTAGGCAAGTTTTTGGTATTGAAAATAGCAGCTGAGATAGGAACGTGTGAAACCATCCTGTCTACCCAGGTTTTTGTTAAAGCTGCCTCAATCACCTGAATACACTCTTTTTCTTTGTCCCCTATGGTTAGTATAGCAGCAGGCTCCTTTCCTCCTGCCAGCAATGCAAATAAAGGTTGTAATTGACTCGTAGTTAATCCCATGTAGGGACGTGCCCAGTTAATTGAACCCAAATATTGTTGTAACTGCACCAAATTACATTTATCCATCTCAGGTAGTTTTGGAATTACTGGTGAGGCGTGAGACGTCATGATTCTATGTCCCAAATATAAATATGGTGGCATAGTTTGAATTTTTTCTGAAGCAATTTTAAATCCTTTATCATTAAATCCTTGTATGATCTCTGTTAAAATCTGTGGATATGCACTTTGTGCATCCTTATCTATTGCTAGCAAGATATCATCCATGTAGTGGTAGAATAGGATACCTTTATACTTGGCTCTAAAATGTTTTAAAATTTTATTAATGTAATATTGACAAAGCGTTGGGCTATTTAGCATTCCCTGGGGTAAAACTTTCCACTGATACCTTACTGTTGGCTCACTATAATTTAGTACAGGAATTGTAAATGCAAATAATACTCTGTCCTTTTTATGTAAAGGTATTGAAAAGAAGGCATCTTTTAAATCAATAACTGTTAAAGCATAATTTTGAGGAATTATGTTAGGGTTGGGTAACCCGCACTGCAGGGGCCCCATGGGACAAATTACTTCATTTATCTTTCTTAAATCCTGAAGCATTCTCCACTTCCCTGATTTTTTCTTAATTAAAAATACAGGAGTATTATAAGGGCTATTTGACAATTCTATTTTTTTATCTAATAACAACTGTTGTACAATTTCTTTTAAGGCTTCTAACTTAATAATGGGGAGGGGCCACTGTTCAATCCAAATTGGGTCATTGTTTTTTAATGTTAGTTTCATTAAAGGGTCCATTTCATTTATTCTTAATACAAAACATTCATTACCATCAGTTCAAAGAGCTATACGTAAGCCAATGAGCTCTATTTTCTTACTGTCTCTCTCCCTCTAGGTCTGAAAGCAGTTACATACACACGCTTCTCTGTCTCCCCCCCTCTCCTGTTTCCTTCCAAGGAAAGGCTCAGGGGGAAAAAAGGGGGGGGGAATGGCTGGGCTAACCTCTCACAAACTCTCCTTTGTTCTCACTCTGCTTTCTCTCAACAAGCTTCTCTCTCCCCCCCTTCTCCTGTTTCCCTCCAAGGAATGACTCAGGGGGGAAGGGGGGGGTGGAACTCACGCACGCAATCACTTTAAGTTAGCCCAGGGCTGAACAATTCTACAAACGGCTATCCTGCTCTTTAAAACATGCTTTCTCTCAACAAATTTGGAAATGATATCACAAAAGCATACACACATAAACAATCTTTGCAACTTGCTGTTTCTTTATATGAAAGAAATCAAAGTACGTGCATACCAACTTTTACCATTTAACATATATTAACACTGCAATCAAACTGCTTGTGTAAATTAACTTCACATGCAAAATCCTTAGTCATGCATTCTTCAAACAGCAAGGAATTTCAGAGAGCAGTTTAAATCCTAACTAATCTTCTCACCCTCACGGCTTCAAGCCAAAAGCCCATTTACAACTTCAAACATCAATTCAATTCAATTCTCCTCTTTCTCTTTACCTTTATTCACTTCCTTTTTTCTCTCTACCTTTTTCTCACTCTTTTATCACTCTTACTTTACCTTACTCCAAAGTTAGGGTTGCCCCAAACTGAGACAACAAATCTCTCCCCCACAAATTAACATGCAGTTTTAAAACAACCGGTACGTGCCTTAATTACAGAACCTGGGATGGACACCTAAGAATTGTTTTTAACAGACATTACATCAAAGTAATCAAGTCCAATTACCTAGGTCTTCCCATTCAGTCAGGCTTTACCTCATTACTTACTAAATTTCTTACTTTTCTTTTAAAAGACAACTATTACAGCTGCAACAATTTTCATCTGATGGTGGCCAGAAAGTCAGCAAATTTGTTACAAAATTGAACACTTTAAAATCCCTGTCTTTTGGATTGAAAACATCTTATCTACAATTACCTTGAGGGTGCACAAAAACTTAGGCACACATTCATACACGCACAAAAACATTTTTTCTCCATTCCAATTCAGATCTGACACGGGCTTTTGTAATTAGAGCTGCAAAGAGTGCAGGTTTCTGAGAAATGAAACATCTGTGAAAAAGTTTCAGGTGCTCAGACAGAAAAGTGTGCTTAAAGTAATCAGAAGAAAAATTAGATGAGTCAGTAAGAAAGGGAGTAACAAGAACTCCTTGAGACAAGAAATGAAATAGAGGTAGCCGGAATCACCGGAAGAAATAGGAAGAGCCAGGCAGATTCACTTGCCAAGAGATTGAAATGAGAAGGAAAATAAGAAGCAGCCTTTTGTGTGAGGCTGGCTAAATGCCCCCGACTATGAGTCAGGTTGGAAAGCAGGCAGAAGCGTCTTCTAAAAAAGGATGAAGCCAAAATCTTACGAGATATAAGATCCCTGTGGGGATACATGATTAAGGGAGTTGCCCACATTTTGGACAAGGAGTTTTTGCTCCCGGGGCTCTACATTGATTTTTAAAATGTCCAGGTTTTCCACAATTAAAACAATTTCCCTTTCTAGGGCCTTTAGGTTTTTGATTATTTTGGCTAATTACCAGCGCATCAGCCACCAGTTGCGTCTGATAGGCAACTGATATCATTAGTTCTTTTCTGGCTAATGCGTTACTAATTTCCCTATTTATTACTTTTTGCAATTTTTCTATAACCTCTGTTGCTACCTCTTCACCATGATGCAAACAAAGGGCAGTGAAGTCTTCCAATTTATCAATATGGATGGAGGTGCTCTAGGCTCCTCATATAAATAAGAACCTATACCTGTCCATGTTTTAATATCCAATAATCCATATGGGGGATATAATGGACAGTTTTGCCAAATATATTTCAATAATTCCTGAACCCCTTTTTTTGTAGGAAGTTTACCTCTATTCTTTAATATAATTTTGTGAGCTCCAACTATTTGTCTAATTTCCTTAAGGTGAGCGATCTGTTCTTTAGACAAATGTCCAATTTCCTTAAGGCGAACCACCTGTTCTTTAGATAAATCTGTCCCCATACTTACGGATTGGCCTGGGTAAGAGATGGGGGTGTTGGGCACGCGATGAGTCCGTTCGACCTGTCCAGGCCTCCTGCGTCGCACCTCGACTGATTCCTGGCGTTGTGAAATGGATCACGTCGGAGGTCACCACTTGTGAGAGCGAGCTTGCATTGGGAATACAAGCATACTCTCACAATCCGATGGACCACTTCACGAATCTCTAATTCCTAGGCTGCTTTGGCAATGAGACATGCACACACTGCAGACTGGGTGAAAATGGCGTCTTCTGGCTAAGCCAGAACACTTTTTATTAGGAAAGTTCAAAGAAAGCTAGTCAGCAGTTTATTACAAACAAAGGATTTCACAGTATGTTACAAATCACTTCTTGATTGTATATTCTGGCAGAAAGGCAGGGAGGAGGGACAAAGGGTACTCTTTGATAGGGGGAAATGAGGAGGTATGGAATTGTAAATCACATCCTGATAAGGAGAGCAGGAAGGAGGAACAAACGGTCTTAGAATTGTAAATCACAGAGAGCTACATTAGGCATATGGAAATGACTTGATTTGTTACACGAGGCGGCAAAAGGATGCAAGGCTAATTCTGTGTGTTTATATCTCAGATAATAGAGGCCTCTCATCTCTGTGTGTATCCGTGTATAGACACCCGAAATGAATTCGGCTTCCTTATCTAAAAGCTTTCCCAGGACTGTTCTTTCCATATGGCTTTTGGCAAATGTTCACTGGGACCTTTTGATCCAGATAGATATTGATCCAGATATTCTATCCTATCCTATTGATCCCAGCTAATTTCACCCAGCCAATTATGGGATAATTTCCCACAACGTTTAACATCTAGATCTACAGCAGATAAGACAGTCAGGAACACAGGAACATCATGAGGTAAATCAAACAGCATTCAGAGCCCACAGAAGAAAAAAGCGGGGGGGGAGGGAAACGCCCCCTTTATACCTAGGCGACCAATCATAGCTTAGATTGCCTCAGGCAGGAGACAGCACTCTCCAACCAATCAACTGCCACTATACACTTTACTGTTACTCAATACAATCTCCCAACAGTTCCGATGAGCCTCAGTCGCATTGCAGGCTCTCGGCCATTCCCTCCTTGGCCTGTCCTGGTTCTATTTAGGGGGTTCCATATTTTTCGGGGCAGCCGCATTCCTGGAAGTGGTTTTGTTGGATCTGGGTCTGGGAACTACGCAGCAATGTCTAAATGAAATCAGAGAGACTGGCACAAAGTTTTATATAAATGAATATATTTAACATCTATATCCATGGGAGACAAGAGAGTCAGCAACACAGGGACATCATGAGGTAAATCAAACAACATTCAGAGCCCACAGAGGAAAAAGGCGGGGAAAAAGGGAAACTCCCCCTTTACACCCACAGCAACCAATCATAGCGCAGATTGCCTCAGGCAGAAGCCCGCACTCTCTACTGTGATTAATCAACTACAATTGTGTGTTCTGGCCCATTGTACACTCTACTGTTCCAGCTACTAAATGTAATATTCCAAGAGTTCCGATGAGCCTCAGTCGCATTGCAGGCTCTCGGCCATTCCCTCCTTGGGCTGTACTGGTTCTATTCAGGGGGCTCCATATTTTTCGGGGCAGCCGCATTCCTGGAAGTATTTTGTAGGATTTTCATTATCCATCTTAATCGCCATTCTTCATTGGTTGCTAAGGAGCCGAGGTGGCGCAGTGGTTAGGGTGCAGTACTGCAGGCCACTTTAGCTGACTGTGTTCTGCAGTTCAGCGGTTCAAATCTCACCGGCTCAAGGTCGACTCAGCCTTCCATCCTTCCGAGGTGGGTGAAATGAGGACCCGGACTGTGGGGGCAAGTTGCTGACTCAATTTGCTAAAAAATTTGTAAACCGCTTAGAGAGGGCTGAAAGCCCTATGAAGCGGTATATAAGCCTAATAAATAAATAAATAAATAAATAAGTAAATCCAGCTCCACCCATTGATTTTGCTCTTGGGATGATCACAAACCCTGGGGATATCACCACCATCATCACAAATGACGCTGGTTGCCAAGGGCCCAAATTTTGATCACATGATCCCTGGAGATGCTGCCATGATCAAAAGTGTGGGAACCGGTCATAAATCACTTTTTTTCATTGGCATTATAATTTTGAGCGATCCCTAAACAAACGGCTATCAGGACTGTCTGTATTGTTTTATTATGCACCACCCAGGGAGATTGACGGGAGGTGAGCAGACCTACGTACAAGGTGAGTAAGTCGGGATCCGCCTTTGAAACCGTACTCGATCCCGAGGCTCAGGATTCCTTCCGCTCCTTTTCCAGGAAAGTGGGAACTCGGAGGTGATCCTGATGATCCTGGATCTGGGCAGCCTGGACTCCGTGCGAGCTTTTGCGCAGACCTTCTTAGAATCGGAGCCCCGTCTGGACATCCTCATCAACAACGCAGGTGGGGACAGAGCAGACCCCCCCCCCAGGGTCTCTGGGCGAGGAAGGGGAGAATATTGCGGGGGGGGGGTTGTGTGGGATTTCTCTAACCCTGTGAGGTGGGTTGGTCTGAGAAAGAGGGAGGGAGGGAGAGAGAGAGGGAGAAAGACTGGCCCAAAAACATCTAGCCAGCTTTCCTGCCTAAGGTAAGATTCGAACTCATGGTCTCCCATTTTCTAGGCTTAACTACTAGACCTGTGATGGGGAACCTATAGCATGCGTGCCAGAGGTGGCATCCAGAGACCTCTCTGTGGGCACATGGTCCATCGCCAGCTGCAATTCCGGTTTCCGGCTTGTATATGCACACCGGACAGCTGTTCCCCGGGATTCTGGGCTCTGGAGCGTGCGCGCATTTCCAGTTTCAGAACTCAGTGCTGAAGAGATTCACCATCACTACATTAGACCAACCTGAAAGCTTTATGGGTAGTCCTTGACTTGTGACCGTGATGGAGCCTGCCCATTATGGTTGCATGGCATGACGGTTATAAAACAGGTCACTCCTGTGACCCCTGGGATTTCGAGACCTTGGTTGTGGTGATAAGCTGAGGACTACCTGTAATCCACTTACTTTTCTGGCAGGAATCCTTAAGGATGGTCAAACGGCTGATGGCTTTGACCAGGCCTTCCAGGTCAACCACTTGGCCCACTTCCTGCTGACCCACCTGCTCCTGGACCGGCTGAAGCGCTGCGCCCCGAGCAGGATCGTAATTCTGACCTCAAATGCCCACAGCTTTGGGGAGATCGATTTTCGGACCATCCACAAGCCGGTGGAGGGAATACTGAAGGCCATATATTCATATGCCAACAGCAAACTAGCCAACATTCTCCATGCAAGAGAGTTGGCCAACCGGCTAGAAGGAACCAACGTCACCTGCTATGCGGTTCATCCAGGTGAGTAAGAGTCTGGCTCCAAGGGGCCCCAGATGGAGCCCCCAGAGGTCTGGTTGAAGCTCTGCCAGGCATTCCTCTCCCACTGGAGCCTCCCTCGACCCCATCTGCAGAGCCCCCTCGGGAGTTTCCTCCATCGATCTCAGCTGGAGAGGGAGACGTCTCCCACCATCCAAAGTCCAGAATTCTAGAATCTTAGTGTGGGATGGGGCCTTAGAGGTCTTCTAGTCCAAGACAGGGATGAGATTTCCCCCAGTCTCTTACTTATCTTCTGCCTTTTTTGCTCCTTCATTCCTCCTCCTTCACCTCCTCCTCTTCCTCCCCTTCTCCAGCTGGTCCCCCCCCACTCACCTCCTTCAAGTTGCTGGTCTCCCTTTTCTTCACTCTGGTCTTTCCGCTCTTGAAAAGGGTTCTTCCTCCCCAATTCTGGGCTGGGACGAGGATAAGGGAGGGAAAGAGACAATTCAAAAATAGCATTATTATTATTATTCGCAACAACAGAATTGTATCACAGCGGCCAGTTGTTTCGCCGGATTTGGCATTGGTTACTAGTCGGGCCCCACCCAGGGGCCTAGGACGTTGTAATGTATTTTCGTAATATGAGTGCAGTTCCAAGCAATGCGGCTTTTTGCATTTGACTGATGATGATTTTGTCAATTTTTAACTGTTTTAAATGTAATTCCAGTGCTTTTGGAATAGCACCCAGTGTGCCGATTACCACTGGAATTACCACTGCTGGTTTGTGCCATAGTCGTTGAATTTCGATTTCTAAGTCCTGGTATCTTGCGATTTTTTCATATTCCTTCTCGTCGACCCCGCTATCACCTGGTATTGCGATGTCTATGATTGTGACCCTATTTTTCTCAACCAGTGTGATGTCTGGTGTATTATGCGCCAGTATTTTGTCCGTTTGTATGCGAAAATCCCACAAGATCTTGACCATCTGATTTTCGGTGACTTTTTCAGGCTTATGTTCCCACCAGTTTGTTGCTGTTTTAATATTATAATTTTTGCACAAATTCCAATGGATCATTTGTCCTACTGAATTGTGCCGCAATTTATAATCAGTCTGCGCGATTTTTTTACAGCAGCTGAGTATGTGATCAACAGTTTCATCAGCTTCTTTGCAAAGTCTGCATTTGGCATCATCATTCAATTTTGGCCTTAATGGCATTTGTGCGGATAGCTTGTTCTTGCGCAGTCAGGATTAGTGACTCTGTTTCTTTCTTTAATGTACCTGCTGTTAACCATAACCAAGTTTTTTTCACTGTCCACTTTATCTTTTATTTTTCTCAGAAATTGGCCATGCAGTGCTTTGTTCTGCCAACTCTCCATTCTTGATTTTATCACATCTTTTCTGTATTCTTGTTTTGTCTGTTGGGCCTTCAGTAGATTTTTGTTCTTTACTTCGATTAATAGATGTTCTTGACTTTCTTTTAAATAATCAGCCAGTGCATGTTTTTCTTCTTCAACTGTTTGCTTCACTTGTAATAATCCTCTGCCACCTGATTTTCGGGGCAGGTATAGTCTATCAGTATCACCACGTGGATGTAAACTGTAGTGCATTGTCATTAGTTTCCTGGTTTTTCGGTCCAAAATGTCCAAATCAGCTTGTGTCCAGTTAACTATACCAGCTGTGTATCTTATAACTGGTATTGCCCAGGTATTTATGGCCTTGATTGTATTTCCACCATTCAATTTAGATTTCAAAATTTTCCTAACTCTGTCGGTGTACTTTCGCCTGACAATAGTTTTTACTTTTCCATGCTTGATGTTATCCAACTGCAGAATGCCTAAGTATTTGTAGGTTTCATTTTCATTGCATTTAATTAATTGGCCATTGGGCATTTCAATTCCCTCACATGCAGTGATTTTGCCCCTTTTTATGGATACAGTGGTGCATTTTTCCATGCCAAACTGCATTGAAATATCGTTGCTGAATACTCGGACTGTGTTTGTCAATGATTGGATTTCTATTTCTGACTTTCCATAGAGTTTCAAATCATCCATATATGATAAATGCAAAACGTTTTCAGCTTCTTTGACTGTTTGGTAGCCTAATTTCATTTTTTTAAAGATTACTGATAGTGGGATCATCGCGATGATGAAGAGAAGAGGTGAAAGTGAATCACCCTGGAATATTCCTCGCTTGATATTAACCATTCCGTAGATCTCATTCCCTACTGCCAACTCAGTTCTCCATTGTTTCATCACCTTTTCAGTAAAAGATGTAATATTTTTGCTAATGCCAGTTGTTTCTAAGCATTTTATGATCCAACTATGTGGCAGTGAGTCAAATGCCTTTTTGTAATCAATCCAGACCATATTCAAGTTCATTTTTCTGTTCTTACAATTTTCTAATATCATCTTATCAATTAGGAGCTGATCTTTTGTGCCCCTGCTCCTTCTTTTGTTGCCTTTTTGCTCTACTGGCAAGATGTTTGTTTCCAAATAATCCATCATGTGGATTATTTGGAATAATCCATCATGTGGATTAACTGCAATAATGCCTGTGAGTAGCAGTAGACTTATATACCGCTTCATAGGCCTTCAGGCCTCTCTAAGCGGTTTACAGAGAGTCAGCATATTGCCCCCAACAATCTGGGTCCTCATTTTACCCACCTCGGAAGGATGGAAGGCTGAGTCAACCCTGAGCCCGTGAGATTTGAACCGCTGACCTGCTGATCTAGCAGTAGCCTGCAGTGCTGCATTTAACCACTGCGCCACCTTGGCTAATTTGAAGGTTGTTGGCAAGCATGTTATTGGTCTGTAGTTTTCTGGTGTTGTTCTTTTAGTTGCATCTTTCTGAATCAAGTATGTTTTTCCAGTTGTCAACCATTCATCAATTTGGCCCTTTTGTAAAATTTCATTCAGTTGCCTGGCCAATATTGCATGAAACTGGTCAGATATTTGAACCAGAAACCATGTAATTGGTCCTTTCCAGGTGATGTCCAATTCTTTACCTTTTTAACTCGATTTTTGACCATCGCAGTTGTTGTTTCTAATACTTGCATTTGTTTGTTGCCAATGCTTTTCTCAAAGTCATTTATCCATTTTGCTTCCTTGTTGTAGTCCTTTGCATTTTCCCACAATTCTTTCCAGAATTCAACTGTGGCCTGTTTTTCTGGTTTTTCACTTTTGGTGTCACCATTCACATTAAGACTTTGATAAAAACGGCGTTGGTCTGATCGAAATTGCTGATTTTGTTTATATTGGATTTAAAAAATCAGCAATTTCAATCAGACCAACGGCGTTTTTATCAAAGTCTTAATGTGAACGGTGACACCAAAAGTAGTAGTAGTAGTAGTAGTAGTAGTAGTAGTAGTAGTAGTAGTAGTTATTGTTGTTGTTGTGTGGTTAATCTTTGGTGAGATTCACAGCCTTTGGGGCTGGTTGGTAGCTCAACAGCTCGAGTCCTAACCAAGGACCTAGGAACTGTTAAGGTAACGTCGGAGGATATAAGCTGTTCCAAGTAGGGCAGTTTTTTGTAGAGTCAGAATGTTCAAGTCAGGTAAATTTAAAATTTCCAAATAGTGAGGTAGCCCTTTGGGTATTGCTCCAAGGGCTCCAATTACAATCGGGACAACACACGATTTCTTTTTCCACAGTCGCTCAACTTCAATTTGCAAGTCCCGGTAGTTTGTGATTTTTTTCTTGCTGTTTATCTTCAATTTGTGCATCTCCAGGTATTGCAATGTCAATGAACCATACTTTCTTCTTTTCAACTATTGTTATGTCAGGTGTGTTGTGGGCCAAGTGCCAGTCAGTCTGGATTCTGTTGTTGTTGTTGTTGTTTTGCTGGCAAAGAGGATGGTTGTATCTCAGAGCAGCTTGATGTATTTCTGCAAGTATTTGGATGTCGTGGGCTCCTTGGTGCTCTCTGAGCTTGGTGGTTTTCTTGCAGACGTTTCATTACTCAACTAGGTAATATAATCAGGGCTACAAGGGTTTGCAGAGTGGAGTAGAAGGAGAAAATGGGGAGGGGGACTGTGGGGTCCTTGGGTCTCTCTGAGCTTGGTGGTTTTCTTGCAGACGTTTCATGACCCAACAAGGGAACATAATCAGGGCTAGAAAGGAGGGGGGGGGTAAAGGAGGAGGAGGAAGAGGAGGAAGGACGGGGGGGGGGGAATCCTTGGTGCTCTCTGATCATGGCTGGCTGGGGAATTCTGGGAGTCGAAGTCCATATTTTAAGATTGCCAAGGTTGGGCATCCCTGAATCGGCAGATTTCAGGACAGACTGCAATGGTTTATGTAAGATGCCAGGAGACATGGACGGCATTAATTCGTAGCGATGCTGGGGGAGCCACGAAATCCAGATATTCCTTTAAATCCTATTTATTTACTTCCTTTTGCTCTTCAGTAGAAAACGAGCACTCTGAATTATTAAAAGTTATGAAAGGATGGAGGAAAGATTCGTTCGGCTAAGTCTTTCTCTCCCTGGGAACGGAGGATCCTGGCAGCCGGAACGCCAGTTATCGTGGCCTGAAACGGGGGCAGGATTGTCCCTGTGCCATCCGAGGCTCTGGAATGGCTGGGGTGGGATGGGGGTGTCTGCTGCTATGCCCCCCTTGAGGACTGCAGATGCTATCCATGGGCAACCTGGTTTTCTGCCATATGGAAGCCAGAAAAGAATAGCAGGGAAGGAATAACGTCCTCACAATTGCTCCACACTTTACACCCACATCTTCTAACCAACTCGGGGAAAGGACAGAAAAGTCAATATTTAATATTCCTCATGTGAAGGTTGAGGGAGTCCTCGCCTTACGACTTTTCTTCTAGTGACCATTCGAAGTTACTGAAAAATGTGAGTTATGACCACTTTTTACAGTTTTGAGCTCTGCAGCATCCTCGGGGTCAAAATTCAGAGGCTTGGCAACTGCCTCATATTTATGACGGTCGCAACATCCCAGAATCATACATTCCCTTTTGCGACCTTGTAACAAACTAAATCAAGGGGAGAAACAAATTCACTTAACCGTGTTAAGTAACAACTGCAGTGATTCACTTAACAACGGGGGCAAGAAAGATTGTCAAATGGGGCAAAACTCACTTAACAGCTGTCTTACTCAGCAATGGAAATTTTGGGCTTAACTGTGGTCGTAAGTCGAAGACTACCTATAATATACATTTGGAATGTGCTAGCCACCAAGTTGTGCAATGCTCAGATACACACAGACACACACGCTTTGCACAATGGCCCACTCCCTTCAGCATTGGGTCTTCAGAAAAATATTTAGAAGTTGCCCCAAGGCTTCAAATGGGGAATGAATGTTGTGCAAAGGGTTATTGGGGATCTCCTCCCCTTCCTCCTCCTCCTCCTCCTCCTCCTCCTCCTCCTCCTCCTCCTCCTCCATCTGGGTCACCCTGGAAGATGCCGCCTTCCACCCCAGGCCATTCACTCAACCATCTCTCTCTTGCTTTCAGGATTTGTTAGAACCGAAATTAACCGCTCCTATCCATGGTGGGCATTTTGGTTCCTTTGGTTCATCAAGCTGTTCATCCGAAATAGCAAAGCTGGTGCCCAGACCTCCATCTACTGCGCCACCGAGGAGGGCATTGAGGGGCTGAGCGGGCGGTATTTCGTGGACTGCCAGCCGAAGGTGCCCTCGCCACCGGCTTGCGATGACCAGCTAGCCAAGAAGCTCTGGGAATTCAGCGAGAGGCTTCTGGGACTGACCGCTTAAGATGGGAAAGGGCAGAGACGGAGTCTGGGGTAACACAAAGTGGGCATCCAATTGTGTGGTGCGGCTGAGAGAAGCGTTGAATTTCTGAGAGTTTGAAAAACTGGAAAAGAATGGTGAGGTTTGTTGTGGTGAGTTGCCCAACGCTGGGCATAAGAATCTGTTAAATAAAGAAAAAACCCCATCAAGTCGATCTCCCTTTTCTCCACCAGTGTTAGAAAGGAGGGAGGGGGGTTGCCAGCAGGAGGAGGACGACTGTGATTGATTGATTTGATTGATTGATTTTATTACATTTATATGCCGCCCTTTTCCCCAAGGGGACTCAGGGCGGCTCACAATTCAAATCAGGAGAGGGGGTTACAGACAAGAAATAAAAAAGACGGAACATAACAATACACAATTTAAAAGCACACAACAACCATACCATTCGAGAGGGGGGGCAACAGCTCTTTAGCCCCAGGCCTGTCGGAACAGCCAGGTTTTAAGGGCTTTGCGGAAGGCCTGGAGGGTGGTGAGGGTTTGAATCTCCACGGGGAGCTCGTTCCAGAGGGTCGGAGCAGCCACAGAGAAGGCTCTCCTCCGGGTAGTCGCCAGTCGACACTGGCCGGCGGATGGAATTCGGAGGAGGCCTAATCTGTGGGATCTAATCGGTCTATTGGAGGTAATTGGCAGCAGGCGGTCTCTCAAGTACCCAGGTCCAATACCATGAAGGGCTTTATAAGTGACGACTAGTGCCTTGAAGCGTATCCGAAGACCAATAGGCAGTCAGTGCAGCTCGCGGAGGATAGGTGTTACGTGGGTGAACCGAGGTGCACCCACGATTGCTCGCGCGGCTGCATTCTGGACAAGCTGAAGTCTCTGAATTCTCTTCAAGGGCTGCCCCATGTAGAGCACGTTGCAGTAGTCCAGTCTAGAGGTCACAAGGGCGCGAGTGACTGTTGTGAGAGCCTCCCGGTTCAGGTAGGGACGCAACTGGTGCACCAGGCGAACCTGGGCAAATGCCCCCCTGGTCACAGCTGACAAATGGTGTTCAGCTGTGGGTCCAGGAGGACTCCCAAATTGCGAACCCTGTCTGAGGGGCGTACTGTTTGACCCCCCAGCCTGAGAGATGGAATACTTGGCCAATTAGTAGGAGGGAAACACACCAGCCACTCAGTCTTATCCGGATTGAGTACAAGCTTGTTAACCCCCATCCAGGCCCTAACAGCCTCGAGGCACTGGCACATCATGTCAACCACTTCACTGAGTTGGCACGGGGCGGACAGATACAACTGTGTATCGTCCGCATATTGATGGTATTTTATCCCGTGCCGTTGAATGATCTCACCCAGCGGCTTCATGTAGATATTAAACAGGAGGGGGTACAGGACTGAACCCTGTGGCACCCCATAATTCAGGGGCCTAGGGGTCGATCTCTGCCCTCCGACCAACACTGACTGTGACCTGTCCGAGAGGTAAGAGGAGAACCACCGTAGAACAGTGCCTCCCACCCCCACCTCCCGCAGTCGTCGCAGAAGGATACCATGGTCGATGGTATCGAAGGCGGCTGAGAGGTCAAGGAGCACTAGGACGGAGGCATAACCTCCATCCCTGGCTCTCCAGAGATCATCGGTCAGCGCGACCAAAGCGGTTTCCGTGCAGTAGCCAGGCCTAAATCCCGACTGGTAGGGATCTAGATAATCGGTTTCCTCCAAGGACCGCCGGAGCTGAAAGGCCACCACTTTCTCAACAACCTTCCCCACGAAGGGCAGGTTGGACACTGGACGATAGTTGTTTAAAACGGTTGGATCCAAAGATGGCTTCTTCAGGAGGGGTCTCACCACCGCCGCCTTTAAAGCGGGGGGAAAGAACCCCTCCCGAAGGGAGGTGGTAATAACCGCCTGGATCCAGCCCCGTGTCACCTCCCTGCTGTTAGCAACCAGCCAGGAGGGACACGGGTCCAGTACACATGTGGAGGCACTTACGGCTCCCATGGCCTTGTCCACGTCCTCAGGGGTAACAGCCTGAAAATCAATCCGGTGATGTCCATCCAGATTCTCCCCTGGTGCCTCAGCTGGCTCTGCGTAATTGGAGTCCAGGTCCGTCCGAAGCCGAGCAACTTTATCCGCGAGGAATTGGACGTAGTCCTCAGCTCTGCCTTGCAAAGGATCGCTCGCATCCCTCCTGTTTAGGAGGGAGCGGGTTATCCTGAACAAGGCGGCTGGGTGTGACTCAGCGGAAGCAATCAGAGAGGCAATGTATGTTCTTTTTGAGGTCCTAATTGCCCGGATGTAGACTCTGATGCTGGATGTTAAAAGTGCTCGGTCCGACTCGGACTTACTGGATCTCCATCGGTGCTCTAGGCGTCTCTTTCGGCGCTTCATCTCCCGGAGTTCCTCAGTAAACCAAGGGGCCCTCCTGGATCCACTGCCTCGGATCGGCCGTAAAGGCGCAATCCGGTTAAGAGCCTCTGTCGCTGCTGAATTCCAAGCAGCAACCAGAGTCTCCGCCGGACTGCGGGCGAGAGTATCAGGAATAACCCCAAGCTCCGTCTGAAAACCCAACGGGTCCATAAGTCGCCTGGGGCGGAACCACCTGGTCGGTTCCTCCTCCCTACAGTGGGGGTTTGGTCTCCGAAAGTCAAGCCTCAGTAGGTAGTGGTCTGACCATGACAGGGGTAAGGTCTCACTACCCCTCAGACCAAGGTCACAACTCCACTGCTCCGAGAGGAATACGAGGTCGAGCATGTGACCCGCCGAGTGAGTCGGGCCCCGAATTACTTGGGTCAAGCCCATGGCTGTCATGGAAGCCATGAACTCCTGAGCTCCATCAGAGTGTTCACCGAGCGAAGGCAAATTGAAATCCCCCAGAACCATAAGCCTGGGAAACTCAATTGCCAGCTCAGCTACTGACTCGAGGAACGAGGGGAGGGCTGCTGCAACGCTGTTGGGAGGCAGGTACGTTAACAGCAAGCCCACTTGACCCTTGAGGTCCAACTTCACCAGCAAGGACTCACACCCGACAAGCTCCGGAGCAGGGATCCTACGAGGTACTAGAGACTCTCGGATAACAATAGCCACACCCCCACCCCTTTCTTGGGGTCGCGGCTGATGAAGCACCTGAAAACCCTCTGGGCACATCTCTACGAGGGGGACTCCTCCCTCCGGGCCCAGCCAGATTTCAGTAATACATGCCAGGTCTGCCCTCTCGTCTAAAATTAGGTCCCGGACGAGGGGAGCCTTGTGAACTACAGACCTGGCATTTAGCGACAGCAGCCTGAGACCAGGGTCCTGATTACTCGCGCCATCTGGCCTTGGAGTGGGACTCGTAGGGCCGGAAGGAGGGATCTCTGTAACGTAGCGAGCCCTCCTTCCCCGGTAATGGCCCACCCTAAAGTCCCTGCCATATCTGCCCCTCCCTGTTAAGACCGTAATGCTCTGGCCCACTCCCGTGTCCGTAGTCCCTCCACCCACCCCCATAGCCCCCGCGTTTCCCGACAGGCCCTTCGAATCAATCATCCTCTCACAGAAACACAGCCACTCATCCATGCATTCCCCACATAGGTCAATTAAAACACAAAAAATACAACAATAATAAAGTTAAAAAGTGGGTACAGTCATCAATCAGGCATGCGCTTCAGGGTACTGATGACCACCTTTAAAGCACTCCATGGTAGTGGATCTGGGTACTTGAGAGACCGCCTTCTGCCGATTACCTCCCTCCGACCGATTAGATCGCACAGACTGGGCCTCCTCCGAATCCCATCTGCCAGTCAATGCCGACTGGCGACTACACGGAGGAGAGCCTTTTCTGTTGCAGCTCCGACCCTATGGAACGATCTCCCCGCCGAGATTCGTACCCTCACCACCATCCAGACCTTCCGCACAGCCCTTAAGACCTGGCTCTCCCATCAGGCCTGGGGATAGGTTCCCAATTTACCCGCCCGAGTGTTGACTGTTGAATGCAAGTTGTGTTTTATTATTTTATTTTGTTCACTTACTGTTTGTCTTTTGATATCGCACCCCCCTCCCTGTGATTGTAAGCCGCCCTGAGTCCCCTCAGGGAGAAGGGCGGCCTATAAATCTTAATAAAATGTCTAAAATACCATTCACACCGCATTCCTAAAGATTTATGGCGCACTGCGCAAGTATAGATTAATAACTGTGCAGATAGTTCTTAAAATTTCAGATAGCTGAGCACCAACAGTGGTATACAAGTGGTATACAGGTGGTAGGCAGATGGTATACCTCATTCTTGGAAAGGTATAACAAAGGGTCCAGAGTCTAAAGTCCGGGGTGGCCGAGGTGGATCGTGAAAGAGGGGGTGTACATTAGAAACATTAAGTCCCCCCCTTGTACTTCTGCCATCTTCCGTCGCTCCCTCCGTTGGACAGACGTACCAAGGAGCAAACCAAGGAGCAGACTATAGATGTTACCGACAAGTCCGAGGGCCTCCGCACTCGTTGTAAGTGCCCCCACCCATCCAGAGTCCAGCGTGCCTTCAATGAGATGACTTGAGCGGGCGCTATCCAAGATGATACCCCAAGGGCAATGGCGGCTGATAATGATGATAATGATGGTAATGATGGTAATAGTCAAAGCCAGATGGGGCTGCGCCAGCGAGTCCAGAAGCCCAGAGGCCGTGGCCAGAGGAGGCCAGGTGTTGAGAGACCAAAGCAGGGGAGAGCCAGATGCCAGGCAGAAGACATGGGAGGAGAGCCCACAACAGCGAGGGTGGGCAGAGGAGAAATCGCGCCAGGAGAGCAGCCAAGCCAGGCAAGGAACGGAGGAGGAAAGAGGCAGCGTTGGCAAGGAAGCGGGGCGAAGCAGGGAGGGAGGGCCGTCCGGAAGGGCTGCTGCGACGCCAGGCAAAGCCAGCCGCCCAGTTTGTCCAGTCCCAATAATAGTCCAGCTCGCTCCCCCCTCTCTGGGGCGATGGTAGTCGAACGAAGCCCCCAAAGGCTCAGCAGGTCGAATGGAATCGCTGAAATTGCTGGAAAACACCGCCGCCTAGAAGTGGCGACCCCCCCCCCCAAAGGTCTGGATTCCTCGGGTCCCCTGAATTCCGGACATCCCCAGGGACCCCTTTCCGAGAGGTGCAGAGTTGTTTTCTAAAAGTTTTTCAGCGTTTTTCGCCTGATTCGTTCAGAGCGAAAACGCCTGGCAGCCATCTCTAATCTTGCACATGCGCAAGATTAGAGGGGGGTCCTTGGTGCTCTCCAAGTTTGGTGGCTTCCTTGCAGGCGTTTCACGACCCAACTAGGGAACATCCTCAGGGCTAGAAGGGGGATGGGGGGCTTCCAAGAGGAAGAGGAGGAGGAGGAGGACTGTGGGAACCTTGGTTCTCTCTGAGCTGGCTGGTTTCCTTGCAGACATCTCATGACCCAACTAGGGAACACCATCAGTGTTAGACAGTGGTTGCCCAACGTTGGGCATAAGAATCTGTTAAATAAAGAAAAAAACCCATCAAGTTGTCGGTCTCTCTTTTCTCCACCAGTGTTAGAAGAGGGGGGGTTGCCGGGAGGAGGGGAGAGAGGAGGTGGAGGAGGAGGAAAAGGACTGTTTGTTTATTTATTTATTTATTTATTTTTATTTGATTTGCAAATCACTTACAGGTATAAGAATAATCATGAGTATCAATGAAATGGGTAGGAATAAATGGGGACGGTAGGACAGGGATGGGGGGCACGAGGGTGCCCTTATTCACAGCCCTCACAGACCTCTTAAGAATGGGGTGAGGTTGACAGTCATCGGTTTAAGGTGAAAGTGTTGGGGGGGGTTTGAGGATGTCACCCCAGGGTCAGGTAGGGCATTCCAGGCGTTGACCTCTCTGTTGCCGAAGTCATATTTTCTGCAATCAACTTTGGGACTGTTTACATTGAGTTTGTATCTGTTGTTGCTCTTGTGTTATTGCGGTCGAAGCCAAAGTAGTCATTGACCGGTAGGATGTTGTAGTGGATAGTTTTGTGAACAATCAGTCTGGCCCCAGGCAGTGGAGTTCTAGGGGGTCCAAGCCCAAAATTTCAATGAGGTGCCAACGGAATCTCCCCGCTGGGGAAAAAGAGGCACTGAATCTGCTGTCAGGGTTCCACGTAGCACCATCCTCTATGAAATAATAGCTCGAGGCGAGAAGTTCCTCAAGGCGCCAATTGATGAAGAGAGCCACAAGTTGGCACATCTGGGAAAACCCCAAATCTGAAAGCTTGCAGGTTTTCCCACCCAGTTGAAAGCTGAAGATCTTGCCCCCCACACCCACAAGTCCATCCCAGGGTCCAATCAGCTACTGGCAGTTGAGTTCCCTAGGCTTATGGTTCTGGGGGACTTCAATTTGCCTTCGCTCGGTGAACACTCTGATGGAGCGCAGGAGTTCATGGCTTCCATGACAGCCATGGGCTTGACCCAGGTAATTCGAGGCCCAACCCACTCAGCGGGTCACACACTCGACCTCGTATTCCTCTCGGAGCAGTGGAGTTATGATCTTGGTCTGAGGGGAAATGAGATCATTCCCCTGTCGTGGTCAGACCACTGCCTACTGAGGCTAGACTTCCGGAGGCCAAACCCCCACCGTAGGGAGGAGGAACCGACCAGGTGGTTCCGCCCCAGGCGACTTATGGACCCAGTAAGGTTCCAGACGGAGCTTGGGGTTATTCCAGATGCTCTCGCCCACAGTTCGGCGGAGACTCTTGCTGCTGCCTGGCACTCGGCAGCATCAGAGTCTCTGGACCGGATTGCGCCACTACGGCCCCTCCGGGTCAGCGGCCCACGGAGGCCTCCTTGGTTCACCGAGGAGCTCCGTGAGATAAAGCGCCGGAGGAGACGCCTAGAGCACCTGTGGAGGTCCGATAGGTCCGAGTCGAGCCGGGCACTGTTGACATCTTGCACCAAGGAGTATGTTTGGGCTCTAAGAACAGCCAAAAGATCACACATTGCCTCCTTGGTAGCGTCCGCCGAGTCCCGCCCAGCCGCCCTGTTTAGGATAACCCGCTCCCTCCTAAATAGGAGGGAGACGGAGAACCCCTTACAGGGTAAGGCTGAGGAGTATGTACAGTTCTTGGCGGACAAAGTTGCTCGGTTTCGATCGGACCTGGACTCCACTCCTGCAGATCCAGCCGAGACACAGGGGAATGATCTGGCAGACCATCTCTGGGTTGAGTTTCAGGATGTTGCCTCCGGGGATGTGGACAAGGCTATGCGAGCTGTGAGTGCCTCCACCTGTATACTGGACCCGTGTCCCTCCTGGCTGGTTGCCAACAGCAGTGAGGTGACACGAGGCTGGATCCAGGCGGTTGTTACCACCTCTCTTCGGGAGGGCCACCTCCCCACCGCGCTGAAGGCGGCGGTGGTGAGACCCCTCCTGAAGAAACCGTCCTTGGATCCAGCAGTTCTTAACAACTACCATCCAGTCTCCAACCTCCCCTTTGTGGGGAAGGTTGTTGAGAAGGTGGTGGCCTTCCAGCTTCAGCGTACCTTGGAGGAAGCTAACTACCTTGACCCCTTCCAGTCTGGCTTCAGGCCCGGCTACAGCACAGAAACCACTTTGGTCGCATTGACCGATGATCTCTGGAGAGCCAGAGATGGAGGCCATGCGTCCATCCTGGTTCTCCTTGACCTCTCAGCGGCTTTCGATACCATCGACCATGGTATCCTTCTGCGACGACTGTGGGAGGTGGGGGTGGGCGGCACTGTTTTGCAGTGGTTCTCCTCCTACCTCTCGGACAGGTCGCAGTCGGTGTTGGTGGGGGGGCAGAGATCGTCCCCGAGGCCCCTTACTTGTGGGGTGCCGCAGGGCTCGGTCTTATCCCCCCTGCTATTTAACATATACATGAAACCGCTGGGCGAGATCATTCGGAGGCACGGGATAAAATACCATCAGTATGCGGACGATACACAGTTGTATCTGTCCACCCCGTGCCAACTCAATGAAGCGGTGGAAGTGATGAACCGGGGCCTTGAGGCTGTCAAAGACTGGATGAGAGCTAACAAACTGGTGCTCAACCCGGAAAAGACCGAGTGGCTGTTGTGTTTTCCTCCCAATAATTTGGTTAATGTTCCATCAATCAGGCTGGGGGGACAAAATTTATACCCCTCAGACAGGGTCCGCAACTTGGGAGTCCTCCTGGATCCACAGCTGAGTTTTGACCATCATTTGTCAGCTGTGACCAGGGGGGCATTTGCCCAGGTTCGCCTGGTGCGCCAGTTGCGACCCTACCTGAACCGGGAGGCTCTCACAACAGTCACTCGTGCCCTTGTGACCTCTAGGCTGGAATACTGCAATGTGCTCTACATGGGGCTGCCCTTGAAGAGCATCCGGCGACTTCAGCTAGTCCAGAATGCGGCTGCGCGAGTGATCGTGGGCGCACCACGGTTCGCCCACATAACACCGATCCTCCGTGAGCTGCACTGGCTACCTGTTGATCTCCGGGTGCACTTCAAGGTCCTACTTACCACTCACAAAGCGCTCCATGGTAGTGGATCTGGCTATTTGAGAGACCGCCTTCTGCCAATTACCTCCCTTCGTCCCATCAGATCGCATAGAGCTGGCCTCCTCCGAATTCCATCCGCCAGTCAGTGCCGACTGGCGACTACGCGGAGGAGAGCCTTCTCAGTTGCAGCTCCGACGCTATGGAACAATCTCCCCGTGGAGATCCGCACCCTCACCACCGCCCAGGCCTTCCGCACGGCCCTTAAGATCTGGCTATCCCGTCAGGCCTGGGGATGAAAAATGTTAGTTTGTCCCCTCCCGAATGATGAATGAATGTTGTGCTCTATTTTTAATATTATGTATTGTCTTATGTTTTTTGTCTTTTTACCCCCTTCCCCGTGTTTTGTAAGCCGCCCTGAGTCCCCTCAGGGAAAAGGGCGGCCTATAAATTATAATAAACATTCTAAACATTCTAAACATTCTACTGCCACGGATGAAGATTCCTCCCATCCGCATCAGTTGCAGGGATGAGGTGACCTTGACTTTCTGAGAAGGAATGTTATTATGGCTACCCATCTCCCAAGCTCCACACCGTCCCCCTTCCCAGTTTCCCATAGGAACTAGGTTTGAATGTGTGGCAGGCTTGAGGCCCAGCCCCCCCACCCCCGCACCCCCACACCCATGGCTTCCAAGCCTGACATCTGCCTCAAGGGGTGGGGGGGTGGGGGGGTGCGGGGACAGGAACTGCTTCTTCTGGGCTTAATCATGGAAGGGGATTATTTTATTATTATTTTCACCTGGAGTTCCATTGCGCCCTGCGTCAGAGGGGGAAAGGCCTCCATTTGGGACGAACTATTTGGGGCTCTGTCTATCCAACGGGAACAAAGACTCTTCCTGCCCTGATTTAAAACTTGTGAGTAAGTGGTTTCTCATTGCTTGCGAAGGCTGTGAAGAACACCTTCCTTCCTTCCCATTACTATCACCTTCCTTCCTTCTTTCCTTTCCTTCCTTCTTTCCTTCCCATTCCTAAGAACTTTATTTCTTTCTTTCTTTCCTCCCTCCCTCCCTCCCACATTTCTTCCTTCCTTCCTATCACCCTCCTTCTTTCCTTCTTTCCTTCCTTCCTTCCCTCTCTCCTTTCCTTCTTCCCATTCTGATCATCTTTCCTTCTTTCCCACCTTTCCATTCCTATCACCTTTCTTTCCTTCTTTCCTTTCCTTTCCTTCTTTCTGTTCCTCCTTTTCGTCTTTCTTTCCTTCCTTCCCATTCCTATCACCTTCCTTCCTTCTTTCCTTCCTTCTTTTCTTCCCACTCCTATCATCTTTCTTTCTTTCTTTCCTCCCTCCCTTCCTCCCTCCCTCCCACTCTTCTTCCTTCCTATCACCCCCTTCTTTCCTTATTTCTTTCCTTCCTTCCCTCTTTCCTTTCCTTCCTTCCTAACCCTAACCCTAACCCATTCCGATCATCTTTCTTTCTTTCTTTCCTTCTTTCCTGCCTTTCCATTCCTATCACATTTCTTTCCTTCTTTCCTTTCCTCCTTTCCGTCTTTCTTTCCTTCCTTCCTTCCCATTCCTATCACCTTCCTTTCCTTCTTTCTTTCCTCCCTTCCTCCCTCCCTCCCACTCTTCTTCCTTCCTTCCTATCACCCTCCTTCTTTCCTTCTTTCTTTCCTTCCTTCCGCCCCTCTCTCCTTTCCTTCCTTCCTTCCCATTCCTATCACCTTCCTTTCCTTCTTTCCTTTCCTTCTTTCCATCTTTCCCTTCTTCCTACCTTCCCATTCCTATTACCTTTCCTCCCTCCCTCTCCTCTTTCCTTTTCATTCCTATCACCCTCCTTTTATCCTTCTTCTTTCCTTCTTCTTTCTTTCCTTCCTCCCTCCTTTCCTAGCCCGGGAGGGCGAGGGGGTTGCAGGTTGCTGGCGGCCAGGGGACCTTCCCCTTCGGACGCAGGATGGAAGACCACCAGGAGAGGCCAGGAGGAGGGGCCGACGGGAGGGCGAGAGGGTGGCAGCGCTGCGTGTGATCGAGGCTGTCCCACGCGGGGGCGGGGCAGGGGCCGTCCCAGGGAAAAGGAAGCGAGCGCAGGCGGTCCGCGGGGTCAGCTGGCGAGGCCGCGCCGGGGATCGGGCCATGGAGGCGGCGGGGGCGCTGGGGGCCGGAGTGGCGCTGCTCCTGGGGCTCTACGCGCTGCTTTACTACAAGTTCGGGGCGGCCACCTGGTGCCGGAACACGGTCAGCCTGCGGGGCAAAACGGTGCTCATCACAGGTCAGCTGGGTGGGGGGCAGTGCCCCTCTTTCTTTCTTTCTTTCTTTCTTTCTTTCTTTCTTCCTTCCTTCCTTCCTTCCTTCCTTCCTTCCTTCCTTCCTTTCCTCCTTTCTCTCCCTCTCTTTTTCTTTCTCTCTCTCTCTCATCCTCCCTTCCATAAGCCCCCCTCCTCCTTTCTCTCCCTCTCTTTCTTTCTCTCTCTCTCATCCCCCCTTCCATAAGCCCCCCTCCCACCTCAGGGGCTCCGCGCAGATCAAAGTCCCGGAGCAAAAGCGCAGCGCGAAGGTCCACGGGAGACGCGGGGGGAAAGGCGACCCCAACCCAGGTTTCTCCGCGGAGGTTCTGCCCCATCCCGGTCCAGCTTGAGCCGAAGGCGCTTCAGGCGCAACCGAGAAAGTCCGGCCAGAAAAAGCCCCTCGGGGGACAAAGCGGGTCAGGACTGAGCCAGGAGGCTCCGCAGAGGCCAGCCGTCCCCGGGGCTTCCTCGGACCTCGGCCAGCCAGGAAGGAAGGAAGGGAGGGAGGAAGGGAGGAAGGGAGGGAAGGTGCGGAAGCGCAGGGGGAAAAGGAGGGCTGGGCTGGGCTGCCGGAGACCCCCGCTTGGACCAGCCAAGGGGAGCGTCGGAAGGATGACCAGAACAAGAGAGTCGGAAGGGACCTTGGAGGTCCTCTAGTCCATCCCTCCTGCTCCAGCAAGAGACCCTCAGCAAAGCATTCCAGAAAGGAAGCGCTGGCTTAAAGAGAGGCGTCCTCGGGAGACCCTGGTCTGCATGACCTCCACGAAGGGCCCCTGGCAAGGGATGGGGTGAACCTCACCAGGACTGGGAAGAAGATATTCGGGGAATGACCGGCTCCTCTTATCCCAAGGGCTTTACCCTAACATTGAGCGGGGAGGGGAGCCAATCCTTAGGATCCTCTACAGCCTAATTCCAAGCGAGCACCAGTAGATCCCCAATCACAGAAGGAGGAAGGGAGCGAAAGAGAAAGAAGGAAAACTCAGACTCCAGGGCAACCAAACAAGCAGAAGAAACCGATGGACTCTTTGCTGATTAATTAACAAATGGAGAAAACTGACAAATGGAGAAAACACAGCACGGAATTAATGTTTAACTTCTGTCCTTGACCCAGCCTTGGCAGATACGAGAAACAGACTCCTTGCGAACCCCTTTATTTCCCTCTTGTGCATTCACACTCACCAAAAACTCCAGTCAAGAGTCCTTCAAGGAGTTCACAGCAGTAACAGACCTCAATGGTTCCTTGTAATGATTGCAAGGCTGCCGAAAGGCTGCAAATTACCTTCTGGCAAGCAGTCTTTGCGGCACGAAATACAATGGGCAAAATCTTCAGAAATACGAACTGTTGTCTCCTACGACCACCACTTTTCCTTCTATTTATTCCCTAGCCAGGGAGGGGCCGTGCAGCGTCCATGTATGGTAATATAGTAATATTTATTCCCCCTTTTCCAGATTTAATTTACAGTTGTGGGTTAGTTAAATTCTCTTACCAGGACTTTTATCTCTCCCGGTCTCCGCCTGTTCCAAACTTATTTTGACAAAAAGGCCCGCATCTTGTCAGCCATGAAGGCTGCCATCCCAACTCCTATTCATAGGCAAATCTCTAACCCGCGAGAGATCTGTTGCTTCTCTCAGGGTCAGATGAGATGCTGCCCTTCTTCAGCCCCACCTCCAGTGGGGGGGCTCTGATTCAAAAGAATCTTCGGAGATGGTTTGTCAGGCAGGGTTCATGTGAGACTCTTAGGAGCCCACATCTCCCACACCTGTCCAGCTGGAGAACTACCTGTCGAATCTCAACAAGGCAGTTCTTAAGTGCATCATGCTTGATTTTATTATCTCCCCCCCCCTCCATGGTTGTTAAGTAAATCATTGCAGTCGTTAACCGAATCGGGTTTCTCCCTTGGATTTTGCTCGTCAGAAGCCAGTCACCAATGGTGAGCCTTGGATGTAAACACAAACCGGTTCCAGGAGGTGTTGAATTTGGATCATGTGACTATGGAGATGCTATGACGGTCGTAAGTGCAAGGAACCAGTCGTACATCACTTTTTTCCAGTGCCCTTGTAACCTGAACCGGTCTGTGAATGAGCAATTGTAAGCGAAGAACAACTTGTGCATGCAGAACAAATTCTGCAGTGAGTTTATTGATGGAATGCATCAAAGTCCGAGGTGATTGACCAGGGAAATAACCATTGCAAGAGATACCGAAATGGATGCGGTCCAGATGACACAATTCTTGGGCGGATTGTTTTCTTAAGATACGGAAATGGAAAGAAGGGGACCGAAGGTCAAAGCTGGCTAGAAATGCAGGTTTGTTGAAAGAGGTGGAAAAAGCTGGGATTGGCAGATGCTTCTCTCCACACCCCCCCCCACTCCTTTGCTATAGGGAGGACAAAGTGGGAAGTGGGGGGGGGGGTGATGAAGAGTTGTTAACCTAATTTTGTGAAGTTTCTTTTCTGGTAAAATTCTACTACAAACTAGGGTCGGGATGGCGAAAGTTTGTCAGGGCACGCGAGGCGTTCCGCTGTCAGCTGGCCAGCATGCATGCGCCCGCTGGCCAGCTGAGTTCAGCCTTTTTTAAAGCCATTTTTTTGCCCTCCCCAGGCTCCAGAGGCTTTATAGGAGCTTGGGGAGGGCGAAAAGAACCTCCCCCGCCCCTCAGAGGCCCTCCGGAGGCTTCAGGAGCTTCCTTGAAGCCTCCGGAGTGCAGAAAACCGTCGCTATGGGCAAAGCGGAAGTTTGGGAATGGACTTCCGGTTTGCTTGTAGGGTCAGTTTAAGCCCTCCGGAAGCTTCAGGGACCTTCAGGCGGCTTCCCTTGCTACAGACCCCTCACATCCTGGAAATAAATTGTTTCAACTTCTACTCTCAAAATGACATTATAGGGCATTGCACACCAGAACAACTAGGGACAGTTTTCTCCCCATGCCATCCCTCTGCTAGAACAGCTCATTCCCACAACAATGTCAAACTATTTACTACGACTCTATTACTATTATTCTTCTCATCCTTCCTATTACCTATTTCCTTTTCTACTTATGACTATAACTTTGTCGCTTGTATCTTTACGATATATATTGTTTTCTTTAGTTTCCTAGTACGATTTATGTTTATTGCTTATTTAGTATCCTATGACTATCACCAAGTGTTGTATCTTAGGATTCATGATGAATGTATTTATGATGATTATGATCATGATTTATCACTTATATAGCTTTTATGTACACTGAGAGCTTATGCACCGAAGACAAATTCCTTGTGTGTCCAATCACACTTGGCCAATAAAGAATTCTATTATTCTATTCTATTCTATTCTATTCTTCATTCCAATATGTTCTGTTCTATTCTATTCTATTCTGGCTTGTGCGGGAATTAATCAGAGTTGGTTTTCTTTTCATCTGTGCCAAAATGATGTACTCAACAAAGTTTTGCATTAAGCGATTGGACCTTCTCGACAGTGCTTGCTTGCTTGGGTTCGTCAGTCGGAACCTTGAACAGCAACACCACAAAAACTACAGGCACACAAATGCAGGTCCAACCCCTGGATCCCCATCAAAGGCTGTGTGAGCTCAGTGAATCCTCTCTCTGACCTTTCGTAGGGGGAAATACAGGGATCGGGAAGGTCACAGCGGTGGATCTGGCCCAGAGAGGCGCCCGTGTCATTCTGGCCTGCCGCGACAAAGCGAGAGGAGAATCGGCTGTGTATGACATCCGACGGGTAAGCAGCTGCCGTGCTTCTCTCCGTTCAAAATCCCAACAGTTCCGATGAGCCTCAGTCGCATTGCAGGCTCTCGGCCATTCCCTACTTGGCCTGTCCTGGTTCTATTCAGGGGGCTTCTAAATTTTTGGGGCAACCGCATTCCTGGAAGTGGATCTTGTTGGAACTGGATCAGGCAACTGTCCAAATGAAATCAGAGACACTGACACAAAACTTATAGTTATATATAAATAAATATATTTAACATTTATATTTACAACAGACAAAATAATCAGAAAAACAGGCATATCATGAGGTAAACTAAACAGTAAACAGAGCCCACCGAGGAAAAAGGCGGGGAAAAAGGAAAACTCCCCCTTTATACCCCAGCAACCAATCATAGCTTAGATTGCCTCATGCAGGAGCCAGCACTCTCCAACCAATCAACTACCACTATATACTTTACTATTGCAGCTACTCAATTCAATCTCCCAACAGTTCTAATGTAGCCCAGTCGCGTTGCGGACTCTCCGCCGTTCCCCACTTAAAGAGCTTTGCGTTGAATTCTGTCCCGGCCTGTCCTGGGTCTGTTCAGGGGGCTCCATATTTTTCAGGGCATTCCTGGAAGTGGTTTTATTATATAAATGAATACGTTTAACCTCTAGATCTACAGCAGCCAAGATAGTCAGGATCACAGGAACATCATGAGGTAAATCAAACAGCATTCAAAGCCCACAGAGGAAGAAGGCGGGAAAAAAGGGAAACGCCTCCTTTACACCCACAGCAACCAATCCTAGCGCAGATTGCCTCATGCAGGACCCAGCACTCTCCAACTAATCAACTATCACTATACACTTTACTGTTACTCAATACAATCTCCCAACAGTTCCAATGAGCCTCAGTTGCAATGCAGGCTCTCGGCCATTCCCTCCTTGGCCTGTCCTGGGTCTGTTCAGGGGGCTCCATATTTTGGGGGGGCAGCCGCATTCCTGGAAGTAGTTTTGTTGGATCTGGGTCTGGGAACTACGCAGCAACTGTCTAAATGAAATCAGGGAGACTGGCACAAACTTGTAGTTTTATATAAATGAATATATTTAACACCTATATCCATGGGAGACAAGAGAGTCAGCAACACAGGGGCATCATGAGGTAAATGAAACAACATTCAGAGCCCACAGAGGAAAAAGGCGGGAAAAAAGGGAAACTCCCCCTTTACACCACAGCAACCAATCATAGCGCAGATTGCCTCAGGCAGGAGCCCCCACTCTCTACTGTGATTAATCAACTACAATTGTGTGTTCTGGCCCATTGTACACTCTACTGTTCCAGCTCCTAAATGTAAGAGTTCCGATGAGCCTGAGTCGCGTTGCAGGCTCTCAGCGATTCCCCACTTGGCCTGTCTGAGTTCTATTCAGGGGACTCCATATTTTTCGGGGCAGCCGCATTCCTGGAAGTATTTTGTAGGATTTTCATTATCCATCTTAATCGCCATTCTTCATCGGTTGTTAAGTAAATCCAGCTCCACCGATTGATTTTGCTCTTGGGATGATCACAAACCCTGGGGATGTCACCACCATCATCACAAATGACGCTGGTTGCCAAGGGCCCGAACTTTGATCACATGATCCCTGGAGATGTTGCCATGACCACAAGTGTGAGGACCGGTCATAAATCACTTTTTTTTCATTGGCATCGTTCATTGAATGTTCGCTAAATGAATGGTTATAAGTCGAGGATTGCCTGCATTGTTTTATTACGCACCACCCAGGGAGATTGACGGGAGGTGAGCGGACCTACACAGAAGGTGAGTCAGTCGGGATCCAACTTTGAAGCCGTACTCGATCCCGAGGCTCAGGATTCCCTCTGCTCCTTTTCCAGGAAAGTGGGAACTCGGAGGTGATCCTGATGATCCTGGATCTGGGCAGCCTGGACTCCGTGCGAGCTTTTGCACAGACCTTCTTAGAATCGGAGCCCCGTCTGGACATCCTCATCAACAACGCAGGTGGGGGCAGAGCAGACCCTCCCCAGGGTCTCTGGGCGAGGAAGGGGAGAATATTGGGGGAGGGGGTTGCCTGGGATTTCTCTAACCCTGTGAGGTGGGTTGGTCTGAGAAAGAGGGAGGGAGGGAGAGAGAGAGGGAGAAAGACTGGCCCAAAAACATCTAGCCAGCTTTCCTGCCTAAGGTAAGATTCGAACTCATGGTCTCCCATTTTCTAGGCTTAACTACTAGACCTGTGATGGGGAGCCTAGGGCACGCGTGCCAGAGGTGGCATACAGAGCCTTCTCTGTGGGCACATGGTCCATTGCCAGCTACTATTCTGGCTGGTCTACGGGTTTTTGGGCTCTGGCGCGTGCGCGCATTTCCAGTTTCAGAACTCAGTGCTGAAAAGATTCACCATCACTACATTAGACCAACCTGAAAGCTTTATGGGTAGTCCTTGACTTGTGACCGTGATGGAGTCTGCCCATTATGGTTGCAGCAGGGCATGACGGTTATAAAACAGGTCACTCCTGTGACCCCTGGGATTTCGAGACCTTGGTTGTGGTGATAAGCTGAGGACCTGTAATCCACTTACTTTTCTGGCAGGAATCCTTAAGGATGGTCCAACGGCTGATGGCTTTGACCAGGCCTTCCAGGTCAACCACTTGGCCCACTTCCTGCTGACCCACCTGCTCCTGGACCGGCTGAAGCGCTGCGCCCCGAGCAGGATCGTAATTCTGACCTCAAATGCCCACAGCTTTGGGGAGATCGATTTTCGGACCATCCACAAACCGGTGGAGGGAATGCAGAAGGCCCTACATACATATGCCAGCAGCAAACTAGCCAACATTCTCCACGCAAGAGAATTGGCCAACCGGCTGGAAGGAACCAACGTCTCCTGCTATGCGGTTCATCCAGGTGAGTAAGAGTCCGGCTCCAAGGCCCCCCAAATGGAGCCCCCACAGGTCCGGCTGAAGCTCTGCCAGGCATTTCTCTCCCACTGGAGCCTCCCTCGACCCCCTCTGCAGAGCCCCCTCGGGAGTTTCCTCCATCGATCTCAGCTGGAGAGGGAGGGGTCTCCCACCATCCAAAGTCCAGAATTCTAGAATCTTAGGGTGGTAAGGGTCCTTGGAGGTCTTCTAGTCCAAGACAGGGATGAGACTTCCCCCAGTCTCTTACTTATCTTCTGCCTTTTCTGCTCCTTCATTCCTCCTCCTTCACCTCCTCCTCTTCCTCCCCCTCTCCAGCTGGTCCCCCCCACTCACCTCCTTCAAGTTGTTGGTCTCTCTTTTCTTCACTCTGGTCTTTCCGCTCTTGAAAAGGGTTCTTCCTCTCCAATTCTGGGCTGGGACGAGGATAAGGGAGGGAAAGAGACAATTCAAAAATAGCATTATTATTATTATTCGCAACAACAGAATTGTTCTATATTTCTATTTCTGACTTTCCATAGAGTTTCAAATCATCCATATATAATAAATGAGAATTTTTTTCAGCTTCTTTGGCTGTTTGGTAGCCTAATTTCATTTTTTTAAAGATTACTGATAGTGGGATGATTGCGATGATGAAGAGAAGAGGTGAAAGTGAATCACCCTGGAATATTCCTCGCTTGATATTAACCATTCCGTAGATCTCATTCCCTACTGCCAACTCAGTTCTCCATTGTTTCATCGCCTTTTCAGTAAAGGATGTAATATTTTTGCTAATGCCAGTTGTTTCTAAGCATTTTATGATCCAACTATGTGGCAGTGAGTCAAATGCCTTTTTGTAATCAATCCAGACCATATTCAAGTTCATTTTTCTGTTCTTACAATTTTCTAATATCATCTTATCGATTAGGAGCTGATCTTTTGTGCCCCTGCTCCTTCTTTTGTTGCCTTTTTGCTCTACTGGCAAGATGTTGTTTGTTTCCAAATAATCCATCATGTTATCTGCAATAATGCCTGTGAGTAATTTGAAGGTTGTTGGCAAGCATGTTATTGGTCTGTAGTTTTCAGGTGTTGTTCCTTTAGTTGCATCTTTCTGAATCAAGTATGTTTTTCCAGTTGTCAACCATTCATCAATTTGGCCCTTTTGTAAAATTTCATTCAGTTGCCTGGCCAATATTGCATGTAAACTGGTCAGATATTTGAGCCAGAAACCATGTAATTGGTCCTTTCCAGGTGATGTCCAATTCTTTACCTTTTTAACTCGATTTTTGACCGTCTCAGTTGTTATTTCTAATACTTGCATTTGTTTGTTGCCAATGCTTTTCTCAAAGTCATGTATCCACTTTGCTTCCTTATTGTAGTCCTTTGCATTTTCCCACAATTCTTTCCAGAATTCAACTGTGGCCTATTTTTCTGGTTTTTCACTTTTGGTGTCACCATTTACATTAAGACTTTGATAAAAACGCCGTTGGTCTGATCGAAATTGCTGATTTTGTTTATATTGGATGATTCGTGCCTCATATCTTTCAATTTTTCTAGCTGTTGCTGTTATCTGCTGTTTTACAATCTCTATAGCTTCATTGATGTTTCTTGTATCCAATCTATATCTTCTGATTAGCCGATCTATGATTTTGTTGTTTTTAAGCCGTTGCTCATGCATGTTCTTTAAGTTACTAGCATCTGCCCTTAATTTTTTGATTTTTTGTTCTAAACGGATTTTCCACTTTGGCTTTGATGCTTTTTCTGTTGTGTGACTAGGTACTTTAATTTTAATGCCTAGTTCATTAGTGACTATTACAGCTGCGCTGTACATTAAGTGGTTTGTTTCCAAGATGGATCCCGATTCAATTGTTGAAAACACTGCATTAACCATTTTCATGAATGGGGCCAAAATTTTCTTAGGCACAGTTTTTAGTGATGGTAAACGTTGCCTTTCCTCATTAAGCAGAAAATGCTCCATGATCTTATCCTTCAATTCTTTTTGTTTTTAAGTTAGTTCATCAGTTGGTTCAGTGATAACTGGTTCTAGTGGTGGTGGTGTTATTTCCTCCCCGAGAGCTTCTTCTGGGAGTTCTACTACAATGTCTTTAGTTGTGTCTTGAATATCAGTTATTTCCGCTTGTGATATTGTTTTTTTTTGGTTTTGCAATTTGCCTGAATTTCCTCAAGTTCGACGTCACTAAACACTTTATTCCGTATAATAAATCGCCTTTGATCTGCTAGTCTTTGTTCACTAACATCTGAATCTGGATATTATTATACAATTGTATCACAGCGGCCAGTTGTTTCGCTGGATTTGGCATTGGTTACTAGTCGGGCCCCACCCAGGGGCCTAGGACGTTGTAACGTATTTTCGTAATATGCGTGCAGATCCAAGCAGTGCGGCTTTTTGCATTTGACTGATGGTGATTTTGTCAATTTTTAACTGTTTTAAATGTAATTCCAGTGCTTTTGGAACAGCACCCAATGTGCCGATTACCACTGGAATTACCACTGCTGGTTTGTGCCATAAGTGTTGAATTTCGATTTTTAAATCCTGGTATTTCACGATTTTTTCATGTTCCTTCTTGTCGACCCTGCTATCACCTGGTATTGCGATGTCTATGATTGTGACCTTATTTTTCTCAACCAGTGTGATGTCTGGTGTGTTATGCGCCAGTATTTTGTCGGTTTGTATACGGAAATCCCACAAGATCTTGACCATCTGATTTTCGGTGACTTTTTTAGGCTTATGTTCCCACCAGTTTGTTGCTGTTTTAATATTATAATTTTTGCACAAATTCCAGTGGATCATTTGTGCTACTGAATTGTGCCGCAATTTATAATCAGTCTGGGTGATATTTTTTTACAGCAGCTGAGTATGTGATCAACAGTTTCATCAGCTTCTTTGCAAAGTCTGCATCTGGCATCACCAGAGGATTTTTCGATTTTGGCCTTAATGGCATTTGTGTGGATAGCTTGTTCTTGCGCAGCCAGGATTAGTGACTCTGTTTCTTTCTTTAATGTACCTGCTGTTAACCATAACCAAGTTTTTTCAATGTCCACTTTATCTTTTATTTTTTCCAGAAATTGGCCATGCAGTGCTTTGTTCTGCCAACTCTCCATTCTTGATTTTATCACATCTTTTCTGTATTCTTGTTTCATCTGTTGGACCTTCAATAGATTTTTGTTCTTTACTTCGATTAATAGATGTTCTTGACTTTCTTTTAAATAATCAATCAGTGCATGTTTTTCTTCTTCAACAGTTTGCTTCACTTGTAATAATCCTCTGCCACCTGATTTTCGGGGCAGATATAGTCTATCAGTATCACCACGTGGATGTAAACTGTAGTGCATTGTCATTAGTTTCCAGGTTTTTCGGTCCAAAATGTCCAAATAAGCTTGTGTCCAGTTAACTATACCAGCTGTGTATCTTATAACTGGTATTGCCCAGGTATTTATGGCCTTGATTGTATTTCCACCATTCAATTTAGATTTCAAAATTTTCCTAACTCTGTTGGTGTACTCTCGCCTGACAATAGTTTTTACTTCTCCATGCTTGATGTTATCCAACTGCAGAATGCCTAAGTATTTGTGGGCTTCATTTCCGTTGCATTTAATTGGTTCGTCATTGGGCATTTCAATTATTTTTATTTATTTATTTATTATTATTATTTTGCTGGCAAAGAGGATGGTTGTATCTGAGAGCAGCTTGACGTATTTCTGCAAGTATTTGGATGTCGTGGGGTCCTTGGGGATCTCTGAGCTTGGTGGTTTTCTTGCAGACATTTCATGACCCAACAAGGGAACATAATCAGGGCTAGAGAGGAGGGGGGGATTAGAGGAGGAGGAGGAGGAGGAGGAAGAGGAGGAGGAGGAGGAGGAGGAAGGACTGGGGGGAGATCCTCGGTGCTCTCTGATTATGGCTGGCTGTGGAATTCTGGGAGTTGAAGTCTTAAGATTGCTAAGGTTGGGCATCCCTGAATCGGCATTATTTAATATTCCTCATTTAAAGGTTGAGGGAATCCTCTCCTTACGGCTTTTCTTCTAGTGACCATTCAGTTACTGAAAAATGTGAGTTATGACCACTTTTTACAGTTTTGAGTTCTGCAGCATCCTCGGGGTCAAAATTCAGAGGCTTGGCAACTGCCTCATATTTATGACGGTCGCAACATCCCAGAATCATACATTCCCTTTTGCGACCTTCTAACAAACTAAATCAAGGGGAGAAACAAATTCACTTAACCGTGTTAAGTAACAACTGCAGTGATTCACTTAACAACGGTGGCAAGAAAGATTGTCAAATGGGGCAAAACTCACTTAACAGCGGTCTTACTCAGCAATGGAAATTTTGGGCTTAACTTAACTTATTCCCTTGTCTGTACCCCCTTCCCTGATTGAATTGTGAGCCGCCCTGAGTCCCCTTCGGGGAAAAGGGCGGCATACAAATGTAATCAATCAATCAATCAATCAATCAATCAATCAATCAACTGTGGTCGTAAGTTGAGGACTACCTATAATATACAAGGGAATGTGCTAGCCACTAAGTTGTGCAATGCTCAGATGCACACAAACACATACACACACACCCTTTGCACAATGGCCCACTCCCTTCAGCATTGGGTCTTCAGAAAAATATTTAGAAGTTGCCCCAAGGCTTCAAATGGGGAATGGATGTTGTGCAAAGGGTTATTGGGGATCTCCTCCCCTTCCTCCTCCTCCCCCTCCTCCTCCTCCTCCTCCTCCATCTGGGTCACCCTGGAAGCTGCCGCCTTCCACCCCAGGTCGTTCACTCAACCATCTCTCTCTTGCTTTCAGGATTTGTTAGAACCGAAATTAATCGCTCCTTTCCATGGTGGGTATTTTGGTCCTTTTTGTTCATGAAGCTGTTCGTCCGAAATAGCGAAGCTGGTGCCCAGACCTCCATCTACTGCGCCACCGAGGAGGGCATCGAGGGGCTGACCGGGTGGTATTTCGTGGACT
Source organism: Thamnophis elegans (assembly GCF_009769535.1). NCBI lineage: Eukaryota > Metazoa > Chordata > Lepidosauria > Squamata > Natricidae > Thamnophis > Thamnophis elegans. Next base: position 141,591,679 of record NC_045544.1, read on the forward strand.
GCCGGCCGAAGGTGCCCTCGGCACCGGCTTGCGATGACCAGCTGGCCAAGAAGCTCTGGGAATTCAGCGAGAGGCTCCTGGGACTGACCACTTAAACGGAGTTCGGGGTAACACAAAGTGGGCATCCAATTGTGTGGTGCGGCTGAGAGAAGCGTTGAATTTCTGAGAGTTTGAAAAACTGGAAAAGAATGGTGAGGTTTGTTGTGGTGAGCTGCCCAACGCTGGGCATAAGAATCTGTTAAATAAAGGAAAAAACCCATCAAGTCGTCGGTCTCTTTTCTCCACCAGAAAGGAGGGAGGGGGGGTTGCCAGCAGGAGGAGGACGGCTGTGGGGTCCTTGGTGCTCTCCGAGTTTGGTGGCTTCCTTGCAGGCGTTTCACGACCCAACTAGGAAACATCCTCAGGGCTAGAAGGAGGGGTTTGCAGGGAGAAGGATTATGTGGTATTAGTTGATCCTCTGAGCTTGGAGGTTTTCTTGCAGACATCTCACGACCCAACTAGATAACATCATCAGTGCTAGAAGGGGGGGGGGCTTCCAAGAGGAAGAGGAGGAGGACTGTGGGAACCTTGTTTCTCTCTGAGCTGGGTGGTTTCCTTGCAGACATTTCACGACCCAACTAGGGAACACCATCAGTGTTAGACGGGAGTAGGGTTTGTGGAGAGGAGGAGGGGAGAGAGGAGAGGGGAGGGGAAGAGAAAGAAGAGGGGGAGGAAGGGGGAAAAGAGGAGATGAGGAGGAAGGGAAGGAGGATGACTGTGGGGTCCTTGGTGCCCTCTGAGCTTGGTTGTTTTCTGACAGACATTTCACGACCCAACTAGGTAATGTCATCAGTGTAAAATGTCTATGGAGATTATGTTATCCAGGTCATGGTTATCCCAATGTGTTCTGAGCAATAGGTTACATGTAGTACAATGCAGTGAGCCATGTTTGTGATGATTGAGCTGAGGTGGCGCAGTGGTTAGGGTGCAGCACTGCAGGCCACTTCAGCTGACTGTTATCTGCAGTTCAGCGGTTCTAATCTCACCGGCTCAGGGTTGACTCAGCCTTCCATCCTTCCGAGGTGGGTGAAATGAGGACCCGGATTGTTTTTGGGGGCAATATGCTGACTCTGTAAACCGCTTAGAGAGGGCTGAAAGCCCTAGGAAGCGGTATGTAAGTCTAACTGCTATTGCTATTGCTGTCTGTCTGTCTCTTTCTATCTATCTATCTATCTATCTATCTATCTATCTATCTATCTATCTATCGGATTGTTGGGGGGCAATATGCTGACTCTGTAAACCGCTTAGAGAGGGCTGAAAGCCCTATGAAGCGGTACATAAGTCTAACTGCTATTGCTATCTATCTATCTATCTATCTATCTATCTATATCTATCTATTTATCTATCTATATCTATCTATCTATCTATCTATCATCTATCTATCTATCTATCTATCGGATTGTTGGGGGCGATATGCTGACTCTGTAAACCGCTTAGAGAGGGCTGAAAGCCCTATGGAGTGGTATATAAGTCTAACTGCTATTGCTATCTATCTATCTACCTATCTATCTATCTACCTATCTATCTATCTACCTACCTACCTACCTATCTATCTAATCTTCTTATCCTATCTATCAGCCATCTGTCTTTCTCTGTCTCTCTACCTATCATCCATCATCTATCTATCATCTATTTATCTATCTATCATCTATCATCTATCTATCTATCTATCTATCTATCTATCTATCTATCTATCTATCTATCTATCTATCTATCTATCTATCTATCTATCTTATCTATCTTATCTATCTATCTATCTATCTATCTATCTATCTATCATCTATCTATCTATCTATCTATCTATCTATCTATCATCTATCTTATCTATCTATCTATCTATCTATCTATCTATCATCTATCATCTATCTATCTATCTATCTATCTATCTATCTATCTATCTATCTGGGTGAAATGAGGACCCAGATTGTTGGGGGCAATAATGCTGACTCTGTAAACCGCTTAGAGAGGGCTGAAAGCCCTATGAAGCGGTAGATAAGTCTAACTGCTATTGTTACTGCTATGTGCATCTCTGTACATTGGGGAAACAAAACCACCACTTCATAAACGCATGGCACAACGTAGCAGAACAAACTCAGCCCTTCCACCTGCATTTGAAAGACAAAAGGCCCCTCTTTGGAAGACTACAAAGCCCATGTTTTCCACACTTAACATTTGTTACTGAGGATGCTCCGTAGTTTGCGCAGAATTTTTGTCTGCTAAAAGAAGAGAAAAAGCTGAAAGAGGACCCAGAACCCCCCCAGTCCTCCTCCTCACACGGATGATGTTCCCTAGTTGGGTGATGAAACAACTGCAAGGAAATAGAAACCTCCACCCTCAAGGAAATACAAGCAATCCCCAACTTATGACGACAACTGAGCCCAAAATTTACGTGAGAAATGTGTTGCGTTTTGCCCCATTTCACGACTCCTTGCCACGGTTGTTAAGCGAATCCCTGCCGTTGATAAATTAGCAACAAGGTCGTTAAGTGAATCCAGCTTCCCCCCATCGACTTTGCACGTCAGGAGGCGGCAAAGGTGGGAAATCACGTGACCCCGGGACACTGCGACCGTCATAAACGCCAGTCACAGTCGTCAAGCATACCAATTATCAATCACGCGACCGCGGCGGTGATGCTGCGACGGTCGCTAAGTGTGACAACTGGTACACAAGCCACTTTTTTTTCCCCAGCGCTGCTGCGGCTTGGAATGGTCCCCAAGCGAAGCGTTGTAAGTCGAGGACCGCCTGTAAGTCAAGGAGCCCTCCATATGGGCAGGTTCGGGGAAGAGCGAGGAAAATCAGGGTATCTTTATTTATTCAATGGGTATGCCTCTCGGTGAACGGGCCCACCGGCCCCGGGGGAAAGCCGCGAGAAGAAGCGCCCCCTGCCCCGGTATCCCCCTCGGGGGCGACCCTCGGGCAGGGCGGGCCGGGCGGACGAGCGAGCGGAGCCCCGCCGCCTCAGCCGCGCCCAAGATGGCGCGCCCGGAAGTGCCCCGCGCGGGGGCTTCCGGTGGGCGGGCGCGTGGGGCGTGGCCTGGAGCCCCGCCCCCCGCGGCTTGCCTGAGGCGGCGGTGGCGGCGGCCGAGCCGAGTTGAGGCGCCTGGATCCCGCTATGGGGAACTGCCACACGGTGGGGCCCAACGAGGCGCTCGTCGTCTCAGGTAGGGCGCCGGGGGGAGGGAGAGGGAGGGCGTGGGGGTGTGGGGACGCGTGTCGCGGCGCGGGGAAGGAGGGCGAGGGGTTGAAACACGCGCGTCACGTGTGAACGCGGCGCGGCTGCCTTCGCGTGTTCTCTGGGAAGCTGCTTCTGGGCGCCGCCGTTCCCCTCGGGGTTCCAAGCAGGGCAGGCCCGTTTGGAAACCTCTGGGATCCCCTTTGCCCCTCCCTGCTCCCCCCCCCACAGCAGCTCCCCGTTATGGGGTCTTTAGGGGAGGGGGGGGCAGCTCACGGCTCTTTGGGGGAGGGGAGGGGGTCCTTATGAGCCCAATACAGGGAGAGGATCTTATCCCCCCCTCCTTTTGGGGAGAAGGGTGTTACCCCTCTTTGGGGAGGGGGCCTTGCCCCTTTTGGGGGGGAGGGGGGCCGTGTGCCTCGCTTTCAGAGAGGGAGGGGGAGCAGGAGGGGAGAGGGAGGGGGGGTTTACGCCCTGAATATGGGGAGAGGGATGGAGAGGAGAATACCCCCCTTTTTGGGGAGGGGAAGGGGCTTTACAAACTCCCCTTTCCAGGAGAGGGAGGGGGTCCTTTGTCCCACTTTTGGGGATGGGGATCATGGGGAGGGGGGGGGGTTCAAGCACTCCTTTTCTCCTCCAAAGTCCCCCCCCCTCTGCCACCATTGCCTTTCAGGGTCTCAGCTGATCATATTGCAGAAGTGGGGGGGGGGCTCCTTTGGGGGTGCATCCTTCCTGGGGTGCCCTAGGGGAGGGGGTCACACACAACCTCACAGCCTCTGCAGAGCCCCCCCCCCCACCATCACTACTTGGAAACCAAGAAAGACCCTTGGCCGGATTGATGGGTGGGGGGGGTGCTGCACCCATTTCTGAGGGGTGTCTGCGAGCGGAGGGGGCAGGAAGATTTCCTTCCCCCCCCCCCAAGAGGGTGTAAAATCTCCCCTCCTGCCTGTAGGCAATCTCGGACCCCATCAGAGCAATCGGGGCCTCTTGAGGGCGAGATGGGTGGCATGCCAATTGCAATGAAGGAAAGAAGAGAGGGGGCTCCTGAGCATGCGCAGAGGGCTCTCCCCTTGCCGTGGGGGGGGGGGTTGCTCCCTGGAAGGGAGTAAGATGGACAACCTGGTCCGGCCTTCCGTAAAGCCCACCAAGACCTGGCTGTTCCCGCAGGCCTGGGGCTGTTGATCAACATCCAGCCCCACCGACACTGGATGGATGATGTGCAATTTTAATAATGTACCTTTATTTTTAAATTTTTAAATGTTTTTATCTGTCTGTAAGCCGCCCAGAGTCCCTAGGGAGTGGGCGGCATGCACATTTTATTAAATTGGAAATTGGAAATTGGTTGCTTTGAGGATGGATCATAAAACGGGTGCCAGGATGACATTATATACCCAGAGTGGCCCATTGTCTTCTTCTTCCCTGTTTGATGCCTTTGTTTTCTTGGGATATGTTGATGCTTTATCTTAATTCTCTGAATAAAACAGAGCAGAAAGAAAGAAAGGAAAACCAGGTACCCAGGAGGCCCACCCACTGGAGAAAAGCAGACCACCTTTGTGTGTGTTTGTGTCTGTGTGTGTTGTGTATGTCATGTTGTGTGAGATAAGTGCCCCTGATAAACTGATAAGGAAGTGAGAACCAGCTGCTGGTGCCACGCCCTGGGTTTTTTTCCCCTGGCTTCCAGTAAGAGAGCTAGCTGGTCTTGGGAATAATGTCTATTTTGTTTATTTTATGGATTTAGTCATCAAAGTTGCCTTTGGTTTTCCTCTTCGGAGGCAGGAGCTCCCGGAAGGAGGCTCATGGGATGGGGTGGGGGCCTCCCGGGGAAGACCCCGGATTTTTGCCCCCTCTCGAGAAGGGATCTGTGTGGCCTCTGGATTTGTCCCCTTTCTGAAGACGGTCTTGGGGAAGGGGTGTTGCCTGGCATGACAGGTAATCCTCAACTAACGACCACAGTTGAGCCCAAAGATTACATTGCTAAGCAAGGCGGTTGAGTGGGTTTTGCCCCCATTTTGCGACCTTTCTTACCCCAGTTCAGTGTTTCTCAACCTTGGCGACTTTTAAGTCCTGTGGACTTCAACTCCCAGAATCCCCCAGCCAGCATAGCATAGCTGGCTGGGGGATTCTGGGAGTTGAAGTCCACAGGACTTAAAAGTCGCCAAGGTTGAGAAACACTGCTCCAGTTGTTAGGCGAATCACTGCAGCTGTGAGTGGTGCAGTTCTTAAGGGAATCCAAACTCCCCACTGACTCTGCTTTCTCAGACGGTCGCAAAAGGGGACCACGTGACCCTGGGACATTGCGACCGTCATACGTACGAGCCAATTGCCGAGCGGCTGAATTTTGATGCTGCAGTGCGACCATCGGCCATAAGACACTTTTTCCAGTGCCCTTCAGTGTAACTTTGAACAGTCACTAAGTGAATTGATGTAAGGCAAGGACTGCCTATAAAGGAGGACACAGGCAGTCCCCTACCTACAACATTTTGTGTAGTGACCATTTAAAGTTACAACGTCACCGAAAAAAGTTACTTTTGTGACCCGGTCGTAAGTGTGAAAATCGGCCGTAAGTCACTTTTTTCCCCCAGTGCCCTTGTAAGTTTGAACGGTTCACTAAATGAACTGTTGTAAGTGGAGGACTAGCTGTATAGAGGTTAGGCCTGACCTATCTGGAGGGGAGGTTCCTACACTGGGACTGTTTTGGACAAAGACCCTTTTTCTGAGCCGTGGGGGGGGGGGGTTCCCTGCTTTGGCAGGGTTGGACAGATGACCTTTGAGGTCCCTTCCAGATCTATGAATTAAGCCGCTGGTCCATTTATCCTGAAACCATGACAATGAGGTTGTGGGTCTTTTGCAGCTCTGCAAGAGGTTTTTTTCTAAATAAGATTTTTTTTTTAAAAAATCCCTTAATAGTTTGCACACACAGATAATCCTAAACTCACGACAATTGGGACCGAAATTTCCATGGCTTCGCAAAGCAGATGTTAAGGGAATTGTGCCTAATTTTACGGCCTTTTTGCCACTGTTAAGTGTATAACACGGTCGTTAAGTGAATCTAGATCCCCCCCACCCCACCTTGGCACAAGCCGGCTGAGAAACTCGTAAATGACAATTACGTGATCCTGGGTTTCTGCAGCTATGCCTGCACGAGCCCATATGTTAATTATTGACTCCCGCCTTTAAAAAGGAACAATTAAATGCACCCGGTGCCAGCTGATGAATTCAACCTCCGGGGCCTGTGGGCCTCTTGCATTGCAAATCCGGCTTCTTTTGGAACCTGTAGGGTTTTAATTGATTTAACACACCTGAGGGCAGGATAGGAAAGAAGGAATGGAAGCTCCAATCTAAAGGAGAAATTTCCTTGACAGTGAGAACAATTAACCCACTGTTTCTCAACCTTGGTGACTTTTAAGTCCTGTGGACTTCAACTCCCAGAATTCCCCAGCCAGCTATGCTGGCTGGGGGATTCTGGGAGTTGAAGTCCACAGGACTTAAAAGTCACCAAGGTTGAGAAACACTGAATTAACCTGTGGAAAGACTGGCCTCTGGAAGTTTTCAAAAACTGCTTGGAAACCCATTTGTCCGGAATGGTTTTTGGCCGTAAGAGGCTGGGGAATTCTGGGAGTTGAAGTCCACAAGTTTTAAAAGTGGCCAAGGTTGGACACCCCTGGTCTCAAGGTCTTCTGTCCAAGCAGCGGGTTGGACGTTTCGACCTCCAATGTCCCTGCAACTCTGCCATTCCCTATTTATTCTGTGAAGACTCCTGAGGTTTAGGCTTTTGCAAAAGCCATTCGTACCGGACTGATTCCTTCTTGACTGAGATCCCTGATCTTTGGCGATCCCAAAAGATCTTCCTTCAGGCTTCAGCTGGCTGGGAACGGTAATCCCGCAGCGTAGGAGATGCTTGATTTCCCATATTGGTAGTCATTACACTCACAACCGTTCCTTTACTGTTCCTTCAGTCACCCTGCCACTGAAATAGTGTTTTGCAACTGGTCCCTGCACTTATGACCGTCATAGAGAGAGAGAGCCGAGGTGGCGCAGTTGTTAGGGTGCAGTACTGCAGGCCACTTCAGCTGACTGTTATCTGCAGTTCGGCTGTTCAAATCTCACTGGCTCAAGGTTGACTCAGCCTTCCATCCTTCCGAGGTGGGTAAAATGAGGACCCGGATTGTTGTTGGGGGCGATATGCTGACTCTGTAAACCGCTTAGAGAGGGCTGAAAGCCCTATGAAGCGGTATATAAGTCTAACTGCTATTGCTATTGCTATCTCTATATTTCTATCTCTATCATCTCATCTATCTATCTATCCGTCTATATCTATCTATCTATCTATCTATCTATCTATCTATCTATCTATCTATCTATCTATCTATCTATCTACCTACCTACCTACCTACCTACCTACCTACCTACCAACCAACCAACCTATCATCCATCCATCTATCTATCTATCTATCTATCTATCTATCTATCTATCTATCTATCTGGGTGAAATGAGGACCCGGATTGTTGTTGGGGGCAATATGCTGACTCTGTAAACTGCTTAGAGAGGGCTGAAAGCCCTATGAAGCGGTATATAAATCTAACTGCTATTGCTATAGCATCTTCACCGTCAACATCATCAAAATGTGACACTTGGCGACTGACATTTATTTATAAGTTTTATTGGCCGCCCATCCTACCTCAGGGTAACTCTGGGCGGTTTACTATCCAAAGGAACAAAAACTGAACAGCGATAAAGGTTTCCCTTGCACATGTGCGCTAGTCGTTCCCAACTCTAGGGGGCGGTTCTCATCTCCGTTTGAAAACCGAAGAGCCAGCGCTGACCAAAGACTTCTCTGTGGTCATGTGGCTGGCATGACTAAATGCTGAAGGCACATGAAACGCTGTTCCCTTCCCACCAACGGTGGTTCCTATTTTTCTACTTGCGTTTTTACATGCTTTCAAACTTCTAGGTTGGCCTGAAGCTGGGGCAAGTCACGGGAGCTCCCTCCGTTACGCGGCGCTAGCGATTCGAACCTCCAAACGGCTGACCTTTCTGATCGACAAGCTCAGCGTCTTAACCACTGAGCCACCGTGTCCCACCCAACAGCGATAAAAGCATACGTAAAATACTACACACAGTCAAATTTATGAACAGAACAGAATAACGTAGTTGGAAGGGACCTTTGAGGTCTTCTAGTCGAGCCCCCTGCTCAAGCAGGGGACCCCCTACACCATTTCAGACAAATGGCTGTCCAATCTCTTCTTGAAAACCCCCAGTGATGGAGCACCCAGACTTAACTTCTGGTAGTTAATTGTCCTCCCTGTCAGGAAATTCCTCCTTAGTTCTAGGTTGCTTCTCTCCTTGATTAGTTTCCACCCATTGCTTCTTGTCCTACCCTCCGGTGCCTTGGAGAATAGCTTGACCCCCTCCTCTTCTTTGTGGCAATCCCTAAAATATTGGAAGACTGCTATCATGTCACCCCTGGTCCTTCCCCAGACTGGCCATACACAACCGTCCTTCATATATTTTAGCCTCCGGTCCCCTAATCCTCTTTGTTGCTCTTCTCTGCACTCTTTCCAGAGTCTCCACATCTATCGCGGCGACCAAAATTGGATGCAAATATTCCAAATATTCCTGGCCTTACCCAGGAATTATGAAATGGTATGGACACTTAAATATTGGAAGACGCTCTCGTGTCCCTCTTAGTCCTTCTCTTCACTAAACTAGACATCCCCAATTCCTGCAATGGTTCTTCCCGTTTTTTTAGCCTCCAGCCCCCCCCCCCCCCGATCACCTCGGTGGCTCTTCCCTTTCCAGAGTCTCCACATGACAGTGGGAGCATCATGTGCTGGTTCTGTGCTCATCCTTGGCAGCGTTCCCAAGATCCTCCTAGAAGCTCAGTTCATTTGGGAAAGTTGCATGATAAACCTCACAACTTTGGTGATTGGCTTAGCAACAGTTGCTCAAAAACGGTTGTAAAATCAGGCCGGGACTCGCTTATCAACTGCCTGGCTCATCAACAGAAATCCTGGCCCCCCCATTGAGGTCATTCGCCACGGGCAATGTAAATTCAATTGTAAATAAATAAGACGAGAACGACATGGATAATGGAGGAGATATGAGAATTGGAAGTTCTCCTGTGGTCCCCCACTCTGAGGCTGCCCTTTCTGGATTGTTCCATGCCCATCCCTCTACACCTGGGGTGCCCAGTTATTAAACCAGCATCCCAAACGTGGCTTCTTCAAGGGTTAAATGTTGTAACCTCTTCAAGGAAGTTGACCCAATGAGCCTTCGGGGTTTTCCTGCTCTGGCTGGCTGTGACATTGAGTGACGCCCACAGTCACAAGTGATTTACTCCAGCAGCTTCCTCTCTTCACTTCCATTTCATGGATATCCTGATAAGATAGCAGTTAGACTTATATGCCGCTTCATAGGGCTTTCAGCCCTCTCTAAGCGGTTTACAGAGTCAGCATATCGCCCCCAACAACAATCCGGGTCCTCATTTCACCCACCTCGGAAGGATGGAAGGCTGAGTCAACCCTGAGCCGGTGAGATTTGAACCGCCGAACTGCAGAACTGCAGTCAGCTGAAGTGGCTGCAGTACTGCACTCTAACCACTGCGCCACCTCGGCTCTTTCTCGATGTGCATCGATTCGCCCGTTATGGAGGGGTTCTCGACTTACGAACCACAACTGAGCCCACAGTTTCCCTTGCTAAGCGAGAGGTCCATTAAGCAGGTTTTTGCTCCTTTCTTGCCACAATTATTAAGCAAATCACTGCAGTTGTTAAGTCACACACACACACACACACACACACACACACACACACACACAGAGGGTTGTGAATGTCAGGTGACACTGCTTGTTGGAAGGCTGCAGAAGGGGATCACGTGAGCCCTGGAACTGATACTTGTCATAAATACAGGCAGTCCTTGACTTACAATAGTCTGTTTAGTGACCGTTACAATGGCACCGAAAAAAGTGACTGTTTTTCACACTTAACAACCGTTGCAGCATCCCTGCGGTCACCTGATCAAAATTCTCGTGCTTGGAAACCGACTCGCATTTATGACGGTCGCAGCGCCCCGGGGTGTGTGTGTGTCACGCGATCCCCTTTTGCGACCTTCTGAGAAGCGAAGTCAATGCGGAAGCCACGTTCACTTCACAGCTGTGTTACTAACTTAACAACCGCGGCAAGAAGGGTCATAAAGTAGAGGAAAATCCACTTAACCAATGTCTCACTTAGCAACAGACATTTCGGGCTCGATTGCAGCCGTAACTCGAGGGCTACCCCTGCACAGGCCAACTGCCGAGCGCCCTAATTTTGATCCCTTGGAGCAGCTCTGACTGCTTCTCTCCCCACCCACCCCCGTGCCGTTGTCGCTAAATGAAGACTGCCTGTCTCCTGGAAACCCCCAGCGGGAACCCAGCCTGCAAGCAGGATGTGGCCAGGTGCCTGGCGGGAGCGAACTGGTTTTGGAAGCCTGGGGCCCGTTTCCCGTAACGGCGGTTGTGTAACCCTCCCTTTCTCTCTCTCTCTCTCTCTTGTTGGGAAGCGCAACTTGGGCGCCTGTGATTTGTGGAATGTGCGGCTGCTTTGCCAAGACTGCACAAAGGGAGCGGGGCTGCCTGGCGGCCTCTGCGCTGGCTGGGTGTGTTTCCTGTTGCGTGTTTCCCAACCTCAATCCTTTTCCCATCTTGCGGCCAGGGAGGCTTCCCGGTTCGGCCAGAATGTTATTTGAAACACCTGCTTCCTTTAAGGGCCCTCTGGCTACAATCCGGATTGGAGGCCCTCATCGGAATCAGAAGAGAGCTGGGAGGGATCTTGGAGGTCTTCTAGTCCAGCCCCTGCTCGAGCAGGAGACCCTAGACCACTCCAGACAAGTGACTCTTCGGTCTCTTCTTAAAGACATCCAGTGACGGAGCCCCCACAACTTCTGGTGGCCAGCTGTTCCACTGGTTAATTGTTCCCACTGTTAGGAAGTTTCTCCTTAATTCCAGGTTGCTTCTCTCCTTGATTAGTTTCCATCCATTGCCCTTCCTTCCTTCCTTTCTCCCCCCTTCCTCTCCTTTGTCCCTTTCTCATTTTCTTTCTTTCCTTTCTTCCTCTCTCTCTCCCTCCCTCCCTTCCTCTCCTTTGTCCCTTTCTCATTTTCTTTCCTTCTTTTCTTCATCCCTCCCTTCCTCTCCTTTGTCCCTTTCTCATTTTCTTTCCTTCCTTTCTTCCTCTCTCCCTCCCTCCCTCCCTCTCCTTTGTCCCTTTCTCATTTTCTTTCCTTCCTTTCTTCCTCCCTCCCTTCCTCTCCTTTGTCCCTTTCTCATTTTCTTTCCTTCTTTTCTTCATCCCTCCCTCCCTCTCCTTTGTCCCTTTCTCATTTTCTTTCCTTCCTTTCTTCCTCCCTCCCTTCCTCTCCTTTGTCCCTTTCTCCTTTTCTTTCCTTCTTTTCTTCCTCCCTCCCTCCCTCTCCTTTGTCCCTTTCTCATTTTCTTTCCTTCCTTTCTTCCTCCCTCCCTTCCTCTCCTTTGTCCCTTTCTCCTTTTTTCCTTCCTTTCTTCCTCCCTCCCTTCCTCTCCTTTGTCCCTTTCTCATTTTCTTTCCTTCCTTCCTCCCTTCCATCCTCCCTCCCTCCCTTCCAAAATCATAGAATCCTAGGGTTGGAAGGGACCTTGGAGGTCTTCTAGTCCAGCCCCCTGCTCAAGCAGAAGACCCTATACCATTGATGGCTAACCTTTTTGTCATTGTGTGCCAAAATTGTGTGTGCAACAGTGCGCACGCATGTGCCCACACACATAATATGTGTGACATCCCTGCACATGTATTGCACATACCCTGTGCTTCCCCCTGCACATGCAAACCCCTGCACACACACCCTACGCATGCATGCACATCTCCCACATGCTCCCACACACGTGTGGCAGAGATCCGAAAATCAGCTGGCCGATGGGAGGCGCCCAGTGGAGCCGAGCTGGGGTGATGGCTCATGCTCCCTCAGAGAGCACTCCGCGTGCCACATGTTTGCCACCACGGCCCTCTACCATTCCAGACCAATGGCTGCCCAGCCTCTTCTTTAAAATCTCCAGTGTTGGAGCACTTACCACTTCTGGTGGCCAGCTGTTCCACTGGTTAAATGTTCTGACGGTCAGGAAGTTTCTCCTCAGTTCTAAGTTGCTTCTCTCCTTGATTAGCTTCCATCCATGGTTTCTTGTCCTGCCTTCTGGGGCTTTGGAGAATAGCTTGGCTCCTTCTTCTTTGGGGCAGCCCCTCGAATGCTGGAAGGCTGCTATCCTGTGTCCCCCCCCAGTCCCCCTTTTGTCTAGACTGGACTCAACTCCTGCAACCGTTCTTCCTGCGGTTTCGTCTCCCGGCCTTTGATTTATCTGAGTGGCTCTTCTTTCTACTTTTTCAAAGTCTCTGCCTCTTTTTTTTATAATGTGGTGGCCAAATTAATGTGGCTTTAAAAGGCCTGGAAAGGGAAGGGCAGGTCCCTTTTCTCTTGGGGGGCCATGTGGGGGGAGGCATTCCCCAGCTGCCTGTGCAAAGCCAGAGCCTTCCTGATCTTCAGCCCCTCGGCTCCTTAAGCAGGGGGCCCTTTAAGACTTGCTTTAAGACTAAAAAAAGGAGGTCACGTGACTCCCTCCTCGGGGACACTGCGACCGTCATAAATATGAGCCCCTTGCCAATCACCCGAATTCTGATCAGGTGACCATGGGGAGTTTGCAACGGTCGTAAGGATGAAATACGGTCATAAGTCACTGTTTTCTGTGCGGTGGTGAATACTTGTAACTGGAGGACTTACCTGTATCATGCTTATTGGCAACAGGTTGGACCTGGAATTAAGGAGAAATTTCCTGACAGGGAGGACAATTAAGTTTCCAGTTTATTGGTATTTGTATGCCGCCCACTCCCAGGGGACTCTGGGCGGCTTACAGACAAACAAGGGAATTGAAAATTAAAAAACAGAAATATGATCATTTTAAAAATACACAACATATAAACACTTAAAATGGGGCTGGATGCTGATCAACAGCCCCAGGCCTGCCGGAACAGCCAGGTCTTAGTGGCTTTACGGAAGGCCGGAAGAGTAGTGAGGGTCCGGATCTCTACGGGGAGATCATTCCATTAACCAGGGGAACCGCTTGCCACCAGAGGTTGTGGGGGCTTCATCACTGGAGGCTTTTAAGAAGAGACTGGACAGTCCAGTGGTGGGTTCTGGGTGGTACGGACCGGTCTGGCCATACCGTTAGTAGCCGGGAGCAGTGGCCACTGTACCGGTACGGTGCCTCGTTGGGTCCGCCCGCCTGCGTTCCATGGCTGTTTATAATGTGACCGGCCAACTGCACATGTGCACACAGTGTGCGGCGCCTGCACAACCACCGCTGAGCAGCTGGGTGTCGCAGGGTGGTGGCGTGTGCATGCGTGCACGGCGTGTGTGCCCGACTAGGGACGCCTGGCCCCAGTGCGCAACGTACGAGCTGCGACGGGATCTGGAACCCACCACTGGGACAGTCCCTTGTCTGAAATAACACAGGGTCTCCCGCTTGGGTGGTGGGTTGGACTAGAAGACCTCTAAGGTCCCCTCCAACTCTTGTGGTTCTGTATTTTGCATTCAGCTTCCCTGGTGGAAGGGCAGCGTTTCCCAGCCTTGGGCCTGGCGGTGGGGAACACGAGCATGTGCGGATAGATAAAGGGCTGAGGAGATCAGTGGGGAAAGTGGCAGGCGTGGCCATATTTGCTCACAAGGATGGACATCAGCCGTGTCCCCTCCTGCAACCAAGGAGCCGCATGGGTGTGTGTGTGTGTGTCCCTCTTTACCCCTGGAATAGGGAAGGTCCTGCCAGGGGAGGAGGGGGCTCTCAAAGGGGCTTCCCTACCCCTCCAGCAGCCCGGCCAGCAAACCGAGTCTTCTTTATCTTTTTAAATTTAATGTATTTGTTTTTGAATCTGTTGCGGCCGCCTAATTCAATCAAGTAACTCCACTGGCTGGTTGCCTTTCTCCATCGCACTGCAGTGGCGATCGGATTACGCCCAGTGCGGCCTCCCGGGTGCCCCCCCCCCCCACGGATTGTTCCTACGTGCCACGCCTGCCCCTCCCAGCTCCTCAGAGGGACACTCTGCTTGGCAGCAGCCCTCCCACCCACCCACCCCGGGCTGTTCTGGCTCTGCGTGTGAAGCACACAGTCTTCCGCTTAGCACACAAACGCAACCACTTGGCCCCAATTTGCTCCCATCCGGCTGGTAGTGAACCACCAAAGCAGCTTTTTTGTATCAGACCCACAAAAACATCCGGAGAAGCTTGAACAACAAACCCAGCCAACAAAACGAATTTTAACGTGGAGGAAAGCAAAGTTTCACATTGGGCAGGAAAAGACCAAAGGCCCCAGCCCCAGATCAGGCTCCAAAACAGTCACTCCGGCTGGCAGTCCTAGTGGGCGACCTCTTGAATAGGAGCCAGCCGGGTGCAGCGGCTGCCAAGAAAGCTAGCATGATCTTGGGTTGTATAAACAGAGGCATCCAGGTCACCTGAGGTATCCGTACCGTTTTATATGTTGAATGTTTGAATGTTTATTTCATTTGTATGCCGCCCTTTTCCCACGAGGGGGACTCAGGGCGGCTCACAACTCAAACAAGGGAAGGGGGATACAGACAATTTGACAACAACACAAAACAATACATAATTTAAAAAGCGCAACAATCATACCATTCGAAATAGGGGCACGGTTCTTTAGCCCCAGGCCTGTCGGAACAGCCAGGTTTTAAGGGCTTTGCGGAAGGCCTGGAGGGTGGTGAGGGTTCGAATCTCCACGGGGAGCTCGTTCCAGAGGGTCGGAGCAGCCACAGAGAAGGCTCTCCTCCGGGTGGTCGCCAGTCGACACTGGCCGGCGGATGGAATTCGGAGGAGGCCTAATCTGTGGGATCTAATCGGTCTGGTGGAGGTTATAAGGCCACATCTGGAATCCTGCAACCAGTTTTGGTCACCATACTGCAAAAAAGAAGTCGAGGCTTTGGGAAAAAAGTTCAGAGAAGAGCCACCGAGATGACCAAAGGCCTGGAGACTCACATATAGGAAGAACGGAATTGCAGGATTTGGGTTTTGGGCCAGTCTAGAGAAAGGAAGGACTAGAGGTGGCAGGAGAGCAGAATTCCAATACTTGAGGGGCTGCCCCAAAGAAGAGGAGGGTCTTATTATTATTCTCCAAAGCACTAGAAGGCAAGAAGCAACGGATGGGAACTAATTAGGGAGAGGAGCAACCTGGAATTAAGGAGAAACGTCCTAACAGTGAGAACAATCAACCAGGGGAACAGCTCGTCGCCAGAAATCGTAGGTGCTCCCATCACTGGAGGCTTTTCAGAAGAAAATAGACAGCAAGTTATCTGAAATGGTGCAGTATGTTGGGTCTCCTGCTTGAGCACGGGGCCGGACTAGAAGACCTCCATGGTATTGTAATCTAAAGAGACTTGGAAGGGACCTCAGAGGCCTTCTAGTTTCAGTTTCAGTTTTGGTTTATTTGTATGCCGCCCTTCTCCAGGAGGGACTCAGGGCGGCGAACAACTCAAAGAGGAAAGGGAACATAAACAACAGTACACATAATTAAAATACGTGAAAATCACACAGCCATACCAGTCGAGAGGGGAGGGGAACTCATCAACCCCAGGCCTGCCGGCACAGCCAGGTTTTGACGGCTTTCCGGAAGGCCTGGAGAGAGGTGAGGGTCCGGATCTCCGCGGGGAGTTCATTCCAAAGGGCCGGAGCTGCTACAGAGAAGGCCCTCCCCCGGGTAGTAGCCAGATGGTACCCGGAGGAGGCCGACCCTGTGAGATCTGACGGGTCTTTGGGAGGTAATTGGCAGCAGGGAAGCGGGGGAACCCTTGCAGGGCAGAGCCGAAGAGTATGCCCAATTCTTAGCGGACAAAATTGCTCGGTTTCGGTCGGACTTGGACTCCACCCCTGCAGCTCCAGCCGAGGCACAGGAGGATCAATTTGAACAACTCTGGGTTGAGTTTCAAGACGTTACCCCCGGGGATGTGGACAAGGCCATGAGGGCTGTAAGTACCTCCACCTGTGTACTGGATCCGTGTCCCTCATGGTTAGTTACTAACTGCAGTGAGGTGACACGAGGCTGGATCCAGGCGGTTGTCACCGCCTCACTTCGGGAGGGGAACTTCCCCGCCGCACTGAAAGCGGCGGTGGTGAGACCCCTCCTGAAGAAGCCATCTTTGGATCCAGCTATCCTTAATAATTATCGTCCAGTCTCCAACCTCCCCTTTCTGGGGAAGGTTGTTGAGAAGGTGGTGGCCTTCCAGCTCCAGCGGTCCTTGGAGGAAGCAAACTATCTAGACCCCTTCCAGTCAGGCTTCAGACCCGGTTACAGCACAGAAACCGCTTTGGTCGCATTGACCGATGATCTCTGGAGGGCCAGAGATGGAGGACATTCCTCCATCCTGGTTCTCCTCGACCTCTCAGCAGCTTTCGATACCATCGACCATGGTATCCTTCTGCGACGACTGCGGGAGGTGGGAGTGGGAGGCGCCGTGTTGCGGTGGTTCTCCTCCTACCTCTCGGACAGGTCGCAGTCGGTGTTAGTGGGGGGGCAGAGATCGTCCCCTAGGCCCCTAACTTGTGGGGTGCCTCAGGGCTCGGTCTTATCCCCCCTACTATTCAACATCTACATGAAACCGCTGGGTGAGATCATTCGCAGGCACGGGATTAGATACCATCAATATGCGGACGATACTCAACTGTATCTGTCCGCCCCGTGCCAACTCAATGAAGCGGCAGACGTGATGAACCGCGGCCTCGAAGCTGTTATGGACTGGATGAGGGTTAACAAGCTCGTGCTCAACCCAGAAAAGACCGAGTGGCTGTTGTGTTTCCCTCCCAGAGATTCGACCAATATTCCATCACTCAGGCTGGGGGGTCAAATTCTACACCCCTCAGAGAGGGTTCGCAACTTGGGAGTCCTCCTGGACTCACAGCTATCGTTTGACCACCATTTAATGGCTGTGACCAGGGGGGCATTCGCCCAGGTTCGCCTGGTGCGCCAGTTGCGACCCTACCTGAATCGGGAGGCTCTCACAACAGTCACCCGGGCCCTTGTGACCTCTAGGCTGGAATACTGCAACGTGCTCTACATGGGGCTGCCCTTGAAGAGCATCCGGCGACTTCAGCTAGTACAGAATGCGGCCGCGCGAGTGATTGTGGGTGCACCTCGGTTCACCCGCATAACACCTATCCTCCGCGAGCTGCGCTGGCTACCTGTCGATCTCCGGATGCGCTTCAAGGTGCTATTAGTCACCCATAAAGCCCTACATGGCAGTGGATCTGGATACTTGAGAGACCGCCTTCTGCCAATTACATCCCTGCGACCAATAAGATCACATAGATTAGGCCTCCTCCGTATACCATCGGCCAGCCAGTGTCGGCTGGCAACTACAAGGAGGAGGGCCTTCTCAGTAGTAGCCCCGACCCTTTGGAACGAGCTCCCCATAGAGATTCGCACCCTCGCCACCGTCCAGGCCTTCCGCACAGCCTTGAAGAACTGGCTCGCCCGT
This sequence comes from Thamnophis elegans, assembly GCF_009769535.1. Lineage (NCBI taxonomy): Eukaryota > Metazoa > Chordata > Lepidosauria > Squamata > Natricidae > Thamnophis > Thamnophis elegans. The sequence continues at coordinate 141,609,423 of NC_045544.1, forward strand.
CAGGCCTGGGGACAAGGATAATTCCCCTCCCGAATGATGAATGTATGTTGTTTATTATTTTATTATATGTCTTATCTTAATGTCTGTATCTCCCCTTCCCCTATTTTATGTGAGCCGCCCTGAGTCCCCTCAGGGAAAAGGGCGGCCTACAAATATTAATAAATCTCTCTAAAATCTCTCTAAATCTCTCGAGTACCCAGGTCCAATACCATGAAGGGCTTTATAAGTGACGACTAGCACCTTGAAGCGTATCCGGAGACCGATCGGTAGCCAGTGCAGCTCGCGGAGGATAGGTGTAACGTGGGTGTACCGAGGTGCACCCACGATCGCTCGCGCGTCCAACCCGCTGCAGAATCGGGAGACTCTATGCCACAAATAGTTATCCAATTTCTCCTTAAAAAACAACTCCTGGAGGGAAGCCGTCCCACCGACTGATTGATAAGGCTCAGCTTCATGTCTGCCATATAAGGCGACACATACAAGGTGTGAGATAGGTTTCGGGCAGAGTTCTCAATCTTGGGAGCTGGAAGATGGGTGGGCTTCAAGCCCCAGCATTCCCCAGCCAGCATAGCCCACTGACGCTGGCATGAGGAGGGGACGGATGCTCTCATCTCCGCCGCAAAGGAGCTCAGAGGCTGAGCCCTGGCACCACCCCCTGGGGCCGGGGGGGCGGGGCTGGTTTCGTTTCGCATGCGTGTTGTACGAAAGGGAGCTTTTGCTCCGGCTGCTGGGAATCCTCCGTCAGCTTTGAGAAACGTGGAGATTTGAGCTGCCAAGATTTCCCCAGCCAGCCTGCTGGAAGAGGGGAGCCACAATAGGGGACTGGGAATTCTGGGAGTTGAAGTCCACCCCCCCCTTATTGGCCAAGGCTAAGAAGGGCAGCCTGCGCTTGGACTTAGTTCAATGATGGCTCACCTTTAGTGCCTCGGGTGCCAGAAGGACGCCCGTGTGCACTGACGCATGCGCTTACGTGTCTGCCCCCATAATTTAATGCCCCCTGCGCATGCACGCATCACACACACCGCAGCCCTGCACATGCGTGCATGGCTTCCTTGGAGCCTGGGGAGGGCGGAAACAGCCCATTTTCTGACCTCCCCCCCTCCCAAGGCTCTCTAGGAACCTGGGGAGGACAGCGGAAAATGGTCCAACACGCAAACCGGAAGTTTGGGAATGCAAAATCACTTCCTGCATCCCCACAAATTCAAAAGGCGCCCCCAACTCAGAGTAACCCCCAGCAGTTGCCGAGCGGAAGGGAAGGCCTTGGAAGCTTAGAGAGTGATCTGAGGTGTGGGGGCTGGGGTTCCTGTAATCCGTATAATAATAAGGCAATACCGCCGTGAGATAATTATTGCCTTGGGAGCGGAAGCTTGAAATGTTTTGCACCGAAGAGTTTGCTCGAGTAAGGAGTTCTAGTCCCGCCTTGAGCATGAAAGCCTAGGGGACTCTGGGCCAATCTCCAGGGAGATGGTGAGTTCTAGTGCCGCCTCGGCCGTGAAAGCAAAACGAGTGACTTTTGGGCCAGCCCACCTCACAGGGTTGTTGTGTGGGAAGGAGAAGGAGGAAGGAGTGCCGTATATGCTTTGTGGCGCAGTGGTTAAATGCAGCACTGCAGGCTACTTCAGCTGACTGCAGTTCTGCAGTTCAGCGGTTCTAATCTCACCGGCTCAGGGTTGACTCAGCCTTCCATCCTTCCGAGGTGGGTGAAATGAGGACCCAGACTGTGGGGGCGATATGCTGACTCTGTAAACCGCTTAGAGAGGGCTGAAAGCCCTATGAAGCGGTATATAAGTCTAACTGCTATTGCTATATTGCTATTTCTGCCTTTGGGTTATGTGTAAGCATAATAAGACCCATCAATGTTTCCTCTGAGTCCTCATCTGCCCATTCTCTGCTCTTCCCTGCAGGCGGCTGTTGTGGTTCTGATAACAAGCAGTACATCTATGGCGGCTGGGCCTGGGCCTGGTGGTGCATTTCTGACACGCAGAGGTAGGAACCCCCTCCCCTCTCTCTCTCCCTCTCTCTCTCTCTCTCTGTCCCTAGATGTGGCATGCCTTTGTTGTGATGTGGGTGGCAGGGGCGGGGGGGGGCAGTCCTATAAGTACGAGGAGCACCTTGGCAGAACGCTGGTGCCTCTCGGCTCCTGCTGGACCCACCCGCCCTCAACCTCTTCACCCCTTGGCTTTCTCCCTTGGCGGCCGGCCTCCAGCCTTCACCCTGGGAAGAGAACAGACGGATGGAGCCCTTAATGGGATAGCGGGGGGGGGGGGGGCGGGGGGGGTGTGTGAGAGAAAGAGGCAGGACCCTTTCAGAGTTCCCCCAGCTGTAAAGACCCTCCAGAAATGGGGGTGCAGACATGCTTCACCCAGCCATTCGGGCAGGCCCTGGACTCTGCATGTCTGCAAGTGGGGGGCCAGATCCCCAGGCCAAGCCCAGCACGGTGGTCTGAGGGAGGGGGTGTCACACGTCCACCCTGTCCATAGACAAGGCAGGCGGTCTGGGTGCTGGGAAGCGTCCACTTCCTGCTTTCTGGGATGGGGGGGACGGAACAGGAACCCCCCCCCCCAAAGTCACGATTGCCTGCTTCAAAAACACCAGAACTTTTAAATTGCCGTGTTTGAGACACACACGCAAGTCCTCGACTTAACGTCATTCACTTAGTGACCACTGGAAGTTAAAACAGACCTGGAGAAAGAACTTTGTGTGTGTGTATGTGTGTATATATATACATACATGCATACATACATACATACATACATACATACATACATACATATATTAGCCTATAGGCCATATCAATGTACAGGTTCAAACCCACAATGCCAATAAAATCCTAAACAATTTAAAATGAGAATAAGGTAAAATACAATCGGTATAAGACACTGATGGCAAACCTTTTTTGTAAGCACATGCGAAAATTGTGTGCGTGCATGCAATAGTGCGCCCCCATGTGGCCCATACCCACAATGCAATGTGCCCCACCCACCTGCGCATGCGCGCACGACCCGCAGGTGTTTGGAAACGAACTTCCAGTTGGCCCATTAGGCCCGCTTTTCGTCCTTCCCAGACTCTGGAGACTTTCCTGACGCCTGGGGAGGGTGAAAACGGCCTCCCCCGGCTCTCCCGAAGGCCGAAAATCAGCTGGCCGGTGCGCGCATGCCGACAGATATGGCTCCCCATGCCACAGGTTCACCATCACGGTTATAGGATAAAATACCAATAAATACATAAAATGAGATAAAATTATATGTCTTCATCACCCCTGCAATCTACCCCAGTCAGACCCCGGAGAAAGATAATCTACAACCGATCCTCACACTTACAACTGTTACATCGTCGCAGGAACAGAATTCGGGCACTCACAACCGGCCTGTGTTTATGACGGTTGCACTGTCTTGGGGGTCTTGTGAATGCGATTGGTAGCCTTCCCAGCTGGCTTCCGACAAGCAAACTCCGTGGGGAGAGATGGATTCGCTCTGACCGGATTGGGGAGGGGGTGGTAATGGAAGGCTTGAGGATCCTTGCAGACAGCTGGTCCTTCTCCTCCTTTCCATGGAGCCTCTGAGGCCGCTTGGAGGCTTCGTCCGTGTCCTCAGGGTGGCCTGAGTGGGGCAAATGGGCCGGGGGGGGAGCCACCTTGGGGCAGTGTTGCAGACTGGAGGCAGTGAACACCCTGCAGCCAAGGTGGCCCCACCTGCACCACTCAGGTGACCCCCCCCCAGGACACAGGGAGGTTCCACCACAAAACCGCGGTAGACTAAAGCGCGCTCGACGAAAGCGCGTACGTGACGTCATCACAGCGCGACGAAAACAGCACACTGTGAGCGGTAAACTTAAAATTAACGCGTAAATCTAAACCTAACCCCCCCAAACCTAACCCTAAACCTAACCCTATACCTAACCCTTAACCTAAACCTAAACCTAACCCTATACCTAACCCTTAACCTAACGCTAACCCTTAACCTAACCCTAAACCTAACCCTAAAGCTTAACGTAACCCTTAACCTAACCCTTACCTTTATGCGAATCGACTTGCTTTAAAAGCGCTTTTTAAAGCGCCCTTTTTTCTCCGCGGTCGTATTTGTCGCGCTGCTGATGACGTCAGGTACGCGCTTTAATCGGGCGCGCTTTAGTGGACCGCGGTTTTGACGGGTCACGCACAGGGAAACCTCCAAGTGTCTTTAAAGGACCCACTAAAAGGATGCAAATGACCAGCCATCTGCAAGGAAGATCAATCCTTTCCCCTCCCCACCCCCCACCCCCCCAAAAAATCCGGTCAGAGCTGAAGAAGCTTCTGGGATGAAGAAGCAAAACGCCTTCAAAGGAAAATCCAGAAAGTCCGATTCCCTCTTCAGAAAAAGCACTTCTGGGACAAGCGCCAGCTGGATGAAGGAGCATCTCCACGGAGGACCGAATCTATCGTACCTGCCCCCTGTGACCCCTGGGGCTGACCGCTGAGAACATCGAACCAGAGGGAGCCAGCTCCCCCCCTTTCTCCTCTGCCCACCCCAAAAACGAAGCTCTTTGGACATCAGTATCATGACGACAGGATATAACGACCAATAACGTCACTATGATAGGAAGATATGAAATACAGGTAGTCCTCAACTTACGACCGCAATCGAGCCACAAGCCCCCGTTGCTAAGGGAGACCGCTACGAAGCGAGTTTCACCCCGTTTGACGGCCTTTCTTGCCGAAGTCGGTAAGCGAATCATTGCCGTTGTTGGGTTAGTCACACGGTCGTTAAGTGAATCTGGACTTCCCATTGACTTCTGTTGGTCAGCAGGTGGCAAAAGGGGGGGTCACGTGACCCCGGGACACTGCAAACTGCCCTAAATATGAGTCCGTTGATCGCGTGACCACGGGGATACTGCGACAGTCATTAAGTGTGAAAAACGGTCCTCAGTCCCTTTCGCTCATGTAGCTTCGAACTGTCGCTAAACGAATCGTTCTAAGTCAAGGACTACCTGTATGTACAAATAAATAAACATGAATATAAATAAAAAATAAAACATAAATGAGGATGACTTCGGCCTTCGTTATTAACACGGGAGGTTTACGCATAATTTCATTTTAGTGAAGTGTAAGAAAATAAATCCTCCATCAGGGATAATACAGGAATTAATATATATTAATTAAATATTAATAATACTGGAGGGAAGCAAAGAATTTAAATCAGTGTTTCTCAACCTTGGCCACTTGAAGATGTCCGGACTTCAACTCCCAGAATTCCCCAGCCAGCATTCGCTGGCTGGGGAATTCTGGGAGTTGAAGTCTGGACAACTTCAAGTGGCCAAGGTTGAGAAACACTGCTTTAAAAGAAGAAAAAATCCATATATTGATATAGCATTAATTCGCCCCTGAACATTATTAAATGTAGATCAGGTGAAAATCAATGGCCTTCATAATCCCCTTGGGGGAATCTAGATCAGACACGATATATCTCCACACTGTGGACTTCCAACACCCAGAATCCCCCAGCCGGCCATCATCACGTTGACCAATTCTCCATGCTGGCTGGGGAATTCTGGGAGTTGAAGTCCACAGGTCTTAAAGCCCCCAAGCTTGGCCACCTCTGATCTGTGTATTTATTTGTTTATATTCCGCATTTCTAGGCCACCCGTCCCCCTCAAAAAGGGACCAGGCGTTTCAAAAAATAATATTTTCAAGGACGCTCATCTTGAATCCATTCCTTAAAATCAGGAGTTCAAACTTCATCCATGATCTTTGACGGGCCCCAGGATCAGAGCAGCTGGCGAGTTCTTCCTAAAATGTAAAATTCCGCATTTTAGAAGTCTTAATTCAATTTTCCGCTTATCTTTTTTTTAATTGTTACTTATTCCCAAGAAACCAAACCGTGTGATTTTTTTAAGGACCCTCCAGGCTGCGGCCAGGCTGGAAATTTTTTTACAAAACACCCCACAAAAACACAAAAGCACGTTTTGGGGTGAATTTGCTTTATTCTCAGAGCAAAACGAGTGCATTTTGCATTTTTTTCCCCCGCCCAGAACTTGGAAACACCATTTCCCCCCAAACTCCCAATTCCTCATTCTCCATTTCTTTTGTCTTTACTAATGCTAACCTTCCCCTTGTTCTTAACCCCAGAAATAAATGTGCCTCAGTTGTGCAGGCCGAGGGATGAGTTAGCTTTCCTTGGCCTTTTTTTTTTCCCTTTTGTCTTGTCACACCACGCAACCCACAGCAAGGCTGCTCCGAGTTGTAAAGGTGTTGCCCTTCAGAGCCAGCAGGGGGCGCTTGGCGCTTTTGATGGGGCAGGATTGTCTTCTGCAGCTAATGGGCTGGCATCCAGTGGCTTGGGGCCAGCCCAGATGGGAGGCTTGCTGCTTGCTTCCTTCTGCCTTCCTCCCTCCATCCCTCCTCTTCCTCTTCTATCCTTTCTTCCTCTGTCCCATCCTCTACCCCCTCCCTTCCCATCGTTTTCCCTTTCCCTCCTTCCTTCCTTCCTTCCTTCCTTTCTTTCTCCCTCTTTCCTTCCTTCCTTCCTTCCTGTCTTTCTTCCTCTCCTTTTCTATCCTTCCTCTATCCCTCTCTCCCATCCTCTGCCTGCCTCCCTTCCCATTGTTTTCCCTTTCCTTCCCTCCTTCCTTCCTTCTTTCTTTCCTTCCTTCCTTCCTGTCTTGCTTCCTCTCTCCCATCCTCTGCCTCCCTCCCTTCCCATTTTTCCCTTTCCCTCCTTCCTTCCTTCCTTTCTTTCTCCCTCTTTCCTCTTCCTTTTCTATCCTTTATCCCTCTATCCCATCCTCTCCTTTTCTATCCTTCCTCTATCCCTCTCTCCCATCCTCTGCCTCCCTCCCTTCCCATTGTTTTCCCTTTCCCTCCTTCCTTCCTTCTTTCCTTCTTTCCTTCTTTCCTTCCTTCCTTCCTGTCTTTCTTCCTCTCTCCCATCCTCTGCCTCCCTCCCTTCCCATTATTTTCCCTTACCCTCCTTCCTTCCTTCCTTCCTGTCTTTCTTCCTCTCTCCCATCTTCTGCCTTCCTCCCTTCCCATTTTTCCCTTTCCCTCCTTCCTTCCTTCCTTCTTTCCTTCCTTCCTTCCTTCCTGTCTTTCTTCCTCTCTCCCATCCTCTGCCTCCCTCCCTTCCCATTTTTCCCTTTCCCTCCTTCCTTCCTTCCTTCCTTCCTTCCTTTCTTTCTCCCTCTTTCCTTCCTTCCTTCCTTCCTGTCTTTCTTCCTCTCTCCCATCCTCTGCCTCCCTCCCTTCCCATTTTTCCCTTTCCCTCCTTCCTTCCTTCCTTTCTTTCTCCCTCTTTCCTCTTCCTTTTCTATCCTTTATCCCTCTATCCCATCCTCTCCTTTTCTTCCTTCCTCTATCCCTCTCTCCCATCCTCTGCCTCCCTCCCTTCCCATTGTTTTCCCTTTCCCTCCCTCCTTCCTTCCTTCCTTCTTTCCTTCCTTCCTTCCTGTCTTTCTTCCTCTCTCCCATCCTCTGCCTCCCTCCCCATTTTTTCCCTTTCCCTCCTTCCTTCCTTCCTTCCTTCCTTCTTTCCTTCCTTCTTTCCTGTCTTTCTTCCTCTCTCCGATCCTCTCCTTTTCTATCCTTCCTCTATCCCTCTCTCCCATCCTCTGCCTCCCTCCCTTCCCATTGTTTTCCCTTTCCCTCCCTCCTTCCTTCCTTCTTTCTTTCCTTCCTTCCTTCCTTCCTGTCTTTCTTCCTCTCTCCCATCCTCTGCCTCCCTCCCTTCCCATTTTTTCCCTTTCCCTCCTTCCTTCCTTTCTCCCTCTTTCCTCTTCCTTTTCTATCCTTTATCCCTCTGTCCCATCCTCTCCTTTTCTTCCTTCCTCTATCCCTCTCTCCCATCCTCTGCCCCCCTCCCTTCCCATTGTTTTCCCTTTCCCTCCCTCCTTTTCCTCTTCTTTCCTTCCTTCCCTCCCTCCCCGAGTGTCTTCTGTGCAATCCCTGACTCTGCCCTTTCTGTGATGGTGCCGTCCTTCTTGCTGTGTGAAGCACCCCGGGGGATGGGCCAGGCTTTGCAGCAGGGGATGGCGTGGGTTTTTTTGGGGGGGGGGTGTCTCCTCCCCCTTCTGCTTCTACTAACACAGAAAAAGACGAGGCTCTGGGTTTCCCCGGGGAGGACCCAAAGGCTGCGGGTGGGGCAAGGAGGAAGGGGGGGACCCCTGAAAGCTTCCCTTTCGGCACTTTGGAAAACACCCGCAGAGCAGGGCGGGCTCCCTTTCCAAGCCCCTGCTGCCCCTTCCTCTCAAGCAGCCCCCCCCTCCAGGCCCCCTTTTGCAGCAGGGGGACGGCAGCCCCTCCCCTTCCTGCTCTGGGGGAACCTGGGCAGAGGAAGAAGGGGTGCATGGATCTGCTCCTTTCTTTTGCCCGGAAAAGGGGGGGGGGGAAGCAGGAAGGGAATGGGCCAGAGGGGGGGGGGGACACAACATCTGGCCTTCCAGGAAGGAACAGAGATCCTTGCCAACATCTGCTTGGCAGGACTCTCTCTCCCCTTCCGCTGCCAGGACTGCCATTTCGAGCCCAACTGGAGGTCCCAGGGTGGTGGTGGTGGCATCTGCCCTCTGCTCTACTAGGAGAGATGGGCAGGGGGGGATTAGACCCAGAGGCCACCACTCCATCCTCCATGACCCTTCCTTCCTTCCCGGGCATCCTCCATGCAGAGAGGCCATTGGCGTTGTGCTTGTGCCGTTGCACGCAGAACAAATTCATTGGAACAATTACCCAGTGGAACTACTTGCCTGCAGAAGTGGTAGGTGTTTCATCACTGGAGGTTTTCGAGAATAGCAATAGCAATAGCAATTAGACTTATATACCGCTTCATAGGGCTTTCAGCCCTCTCTAAGCGGTTTACAGAGTCAGCATATCGCCCCCAACAACAATCCGGGTCCTCATTTTACCCACCTCGGAAGGATGGAAGGCTGAGTCAACCCTGAGCCGGTGAGATTAGAACCGTTGAACTGCAGATAACAATAGCAATAGCAATAACAATAGCAGTTAGACTTATATACCGCTTCATAGGGCTTTCATCCCTCTAAGCGGTTTACAGAGTCAGCATATCGCCCCCAACAACAATCCGGGTCCTCATTTCACCCACCTCGGAAGGATGGAAGGCTGAGTCAACCTTGAGCTGGTGAGATTTGAACCGCCGAACTGCAGATAGCAGTCAGCTGAAGTAGCCTGCAGTGCTGCATTTAACCACTGCACCACCTCGGCTGGATTGGATTGCCATTTGTCCGGAATGGAATCGAGCACGAGGGTCCAACTTTGCGAATGTTAAAGACTTCTGGACTTCCACTCCCAGAATTCCCCAGCCACCTAAGCTTAAGCTGACTGGGGAATTCTGGGACATGAAGTCCCACCAGCCTTAAAAATTCGCCATGTCTTAAAAACCTCCACTTCTGAAAGCAAGTCATTCCACGGATTAATTAACAGAATAACAGAGCTGGAAGGGACCTTAGAGGTCTTCTAGTCCAACCCCTGTTCCAGCAGGTGACCCTCACGCCATTTCGGACAAAGGGTGGCTCAGTCTGTTTTTAGAAGCCTCCAGTTTTGGGGGCACCCGCAACTTGTGGTTCTAAGGAGTCATTGTCCTGGCGGTCTGGATACGACTCCTTCCTTCCCAGTTGCTTCTCTCCTCACTTAGTTTCCGTCCATTCGTTGCATCAGAGTTGGGGTGCCCGGGAAGAGGAATCAAAGCTGGATCAGCCTCTGGAGGGGAGCTCCCACTAAGGCAGTGTTTCTCAACCTTGTCAACTTGAAGATGCCCGGACTTCAACTCCCAGAATTCCCCAGCCAGCATTCGCTGGCTGGGGAATTCTGGGAGTTGAAGTCCGGGCATCTTCAAGTTGACAAGGTTGAGAAACACTGTCCTAACCACTGCTGGGGAATTCTGGGAGTTGAAGTCCGGGCATCTTCAAGTTGACAAGGTTGAGAAACACTGTCCTAACCACTGCTGGGGAATTCTGGGAGTTGAAGTCCGGGCATCTTCAAGTTGCCAAGGTTGAGAAACACTGCACTAAGGAACCCTGGTCCCTTCAGAGCTTTCTGCACCCCATATCCCCCCCACCGCCTCTTGGGCAGAAGACCCCCAAGGAGAGTCTTCCCTCTGCCTGGACCCTGTTGGAGAGGGCTGATCTCCCTTCCTTTGGGGCCCATAACGTAGCACATCCTGCAAAGCCAAGCACCCCACACACACACACACACACACCCTGCCCTGAAAGGCCCATTTTTTCCTCTCCCACCCCACCCCCTAAAAACGCACAAAGCCCCGTCTTTTCTCTCGGCGAGGGGGTCCTCTGTCGCTCTCTGGTAACCGCCTTTTGTGTGTTTGGTGTGTCCCACCCTTATTTATCGCTGCTCAGACTGTCTTTGGAAGTCATGACCATCCTCTGTCGCTGTGAGAATATTGAGACGTCGGAGGGGGTGCCACTGTACGTAACGGGGGTCGCTCAGGTAATAATCCTCCCCCTTCCCACGTTCTCTGCCTAACCTTCCTCCCTCTTGCCTCTCTCTGCCCCACGCAGCACAGCAGCAGCAGCACCACCGCAGCCGAAGACCCCCCCCACCCCTCCACCCCGCTCCCCAGCCTCTTTTTCTTCCGACGGGCCCCTCCTGGCACCCCCCCACCCCTTCTGGCTCTGGCTACCTGCTGTTGCCCTCCATGGTAATCCAGAGAGGCGCATGGGGAATGCTCCGTGTCTCGGGGGGAGGGGGGACGCGGCTGGCACTCGCTTCACAAACCTGGCACAACAGGAGTCTTGGGGGCAGCAGCTGAACCCTCCAGGGCAAACTGCGCCACCCTGCACGAGGTCCGACCTGCCAGTCTCTTTGGCCCAGGAGACCCCCCCGTCAACCTGTGGCAAGGGTGGGCCATCCGTTTTCCCCAAGGAGCCACATCATTGTTGCAGAGAACGGAAGCCGTAGGCCTGTGGAGTTGTGTAGTTATGCACTCACATGTGTACGCCGAACACAAAGAATAAAGATGCGGGTACTGCACACACAGGGTCCCTGTGGCTGGACAGCTGTTACGTGAGCCTTGCCCCCTTATACAGCCTTCCTCGCCAGCGTCGTTAAGCGAATCCCTGCAGTTGCTAAGCGAACCATGCGCGAAGGGAATCTGGTTTCCCTGTGGCTCATCAAAAGCTCGCAAACGTGATCCCAAGACCACCAAGACACGGCGAACCGTCACAAGCAGGGGTGGGTTTCAACCGGTTCGCGGCGGTCCCTGCGAACTGGTTGGTCGCCGAACCCGGAAGTAAGTAACTTCCGGGAACGGTGAAGGGCGCGCCCACCCGCCCGCGGTCCTTACCCGGTTTTGACGAGTTCTGCGCTTCCACGCATGCACAGGACGCATACAGCGGCTGCGCAATCATCCAGGAGCAGCTGGAGCGTCGCGCAGACGCTAGTACGCATGCGTGCACCGCACGCGTGCACGAGGACGACGCCGGCCCCGTTCCAACCGAACCGGTTGGAACGGGGCGAGAAACCCACCCCTGGTCACAAGTACCAGTCAGTTTCCAAATGTATGAATTCGGAGGATGCGACCAGAGGGGCTGGGGTGATGGAAAAACGGCCGTGGGGCCCTTTTTCCGATGCCAGCGTGGCTTCGGTCACTAAAGGAACTGTCGTTAGTCGAGGACTACCTGTGCGCAAATTAACAATAACAACAACAACAATAATAATAATTGCTTTCAAAATAAAGGCAGCCAAAGGGCCAGATGTGGTGGCCTGTGGGCTGTAAAACGCCCCGGGACATCTGTTGGTCTCGGTTGGTGCACAAGAAGGTCATCTGCTTAAAAAATAAAGCCCCTGCCCTCCTCAAAAGAACAAATAAACTTCAAATCCATTCTTAGCTTCCTCTGGACTTTCTCCACATTAAGCCTGGAGGACTTCAACTCCCAGAATCCTCCAGGTTTAAAGCTTTGCTGGCTGGGGAATTCTGGGAGTTAAAAGTCCACTAGGTTTAAAGTGGCCAAGGTTGAAGACCCCCCCTCCTCTGGGCTATTTAACTAGATAACCCTGGTTTAGCCCGAGCTGCTTGCGCTCGGGGGAAGGATTGGAGGGCCAGCAAATGTAGGGCAAGCCCTTTCCCTAGACAAACCAGGGTTTGTTTTGGTCTCAAGACAACAGCAGTCGTGTCCCGTCCCCCGAAAGCAGCGGTCGTAGCCATCTCTCTGGCCGGTCTGTTCTGGAGACCAGCTTGGCCGAGATGGCAGAACCAGGATGGCGTTGATGTCCTCGCTGGATGGAGGGCAGGGCTTCTCCAATCCGAGTCCGGTGAAGATTGGGGGGAGGCCTTCAATTCCCAGAATTCCCCAGGAAAGCCCACCCTACGCAGGGAATTCTGGGAGTTGAAGTCCGTACTCTTTTAACAACGATAGGCGTACAAGATCGATAGAAGAATGGAAACCAGTATCAGGCAGCAGATAATCTTCCAGGTCAGGCAGATTCACACAGGGTCATTTACTCTCTTTATTAAACGGCGGGGTCTCTCCCACCACCACTTGATTTTCAGGACCCCACTCTGGGTCTTGGCTATAAGGTTGAAGCTGACCAGGAACTGTTGGTCCCTTTGAGGCCATCCTTCCTTCAACCTCAGGACCACCCAGCAACCCTTTTTTTAGGGGGGGGGGGTTTCTTGCCAGAGAGGGGAGAATCTGCCATGGGCCCTGCAAGTCAGACCTTCCTGCCCCCCCCCCCCCCCACTTCCCACCCCCAGCAGCAGCCAATCTCCATCGTGAATGGAAAGCTGCTCCCCCACAAGCCTCCCTTTTGCGGGGGGTCGGTTGAAGGAGACGGGCAGCCTGGTCACCCCGCTAAAAGGCAGGGAAGCCTCCGTGTTACCTTGGAGCCCCACAGCAGGTGCCCCCCCCCTCCCCAGCCGAGAAGGGGGAGAGCTGGCCAGGCACCTGGAAACGCGCCAACATTTTACATCTCTTGGCAGGATTTCCCTAGAGATAATGACGTTACAGCCCAGGTGCGAGGACGTAGAGACGGCGGAGGGGGTAGCTTTAACTGTCACAGGTGTGGCCCAGGTACGGTACCTCCAGCGCCTCTTTTCAGGAAATGCATGTCTCTGCTCTAACCTCCCTCCCCTCCCTGCCGGCCAGGAGGGAGGAGGGGGAGGGGGCCCTCTTTTCGCCAAAGCTGGGGAGGGGGCTCCTTCACTCCCCTCGCCACCGGCCCACGCTGCACAACGGACACCTTTCGGCCCTGGGAAGCCCGGCTGCTGCTTCTGATTCGCGGTGACTAAACGGGCGCTTCCCTCCGCGCGTCACACAGAGCGTCGACCTGCTGCGGAGTCTACGTTGCGGGGTTACGAGACGGGTCCCGGAGCCGGTCACACAGACGGACGTTCTCCTCGGCTCCGGCTTTTAGTTGGGGGTTTGTGGCGTTTGGGTCAGGACCCAGGCGGAAGCTGTTGGTCAGCATCGCTACTTGGGGTGCCTATTTTGTACCCATGAAACGTGGGGTGCTTGCTGCTCCCTGAGCTTGGTGGTTTCCTTGCAGACGTTTCATCCCCCAACTAGGGTACGTCATCAGTGCTACAAGAAAGGGCTGTCGTTTTATAGAGAGTAAACCCCACTGGCTTCTGGCACTGATGACGTTCCCTGGTTGGGTAATTAAACATCTGGGAAAAAAACCAAGCTCAGACATCAATAAGGACCCCATAATTCTCTCCTCTTCCCTTCCTCTTCCCCATCTCCACAACCCTCCCTTCTAGCACTGATGATGTTGCCTAGTTGGGTCATGAAATGTCTGCAATAGCAATAGCAGTTCGACTTATCTACCGCTTCATAGGGCTTTCAGCCCTCTCTAAGTGGTTTACAGAGTCAGCATATCGCCCCCACAGTCTGGGTCCTCATTTCAGATAGATAGATAGATAGATAGATAGATAGATAGATAGATAGATAGATAGATAGATAGATAGATAGATAGATAGATAGATAGATGATAGATAGATGACAGATAGATAGATAGATAGATAGATAGATAGATAGATAGCAATAGCAGTTAGACTTATATAGCGCTTCATGGGGCTTTCAGCCCTCTCTAAGCGGTTTACAGAGTCAGCATATCGCCCCCACAGTCTGGGTCCTCATTTCAGATAGATAGATAGATAGATAGATAGATAGATAGATAGATAGATAGATAGATAGATAGATAGATAGATGACAGATAGATAGATAGATAGATAGATAGATAGATAGATAGCAATAGCAGTTAGACTTATATAGCGCTTCATGGGGCTTTCAGCCCTCTCTAAGCGGTTTACAGAGTCAGCATATTGTCCCCACAGTCTGGGTCCTCATTTCTAGATAGATAGATAGATAGATAGATAGATAGATAGATAGATAGATAGATAGATAGATAGATAGATAGATAGATAGATAGATAGATGATAGATAGATAGATAGATAGATATGAAAGAGAAAGTAAGATAGATAAATAGATAGATAGATAGATAGATAGATAGATAGATAGATAGATAGATAGCAATAGCAGTTAGACTTATATAGCGCTTCATAGGGCTTTCAGCCCTCTCTAAGTGGTTTACAGAGTCAGCATATCGCCCCCACAGTCTGGGTCCTCATTTCAGATAGATAGATAGATAGATAGATAGATAGATAGATAGATAGATAGATAGATAGATAGATAGATAGATAGATAGATAGATAGATGATAGATAGATGACAGATAGATAGATAGATAGATAGATAGATAGATAGATAGATAGCAATAGCAGTTAGACTTATATAGCGCTTCATGGGGCTTTCAGCCCTCTCTAAGCGGTTTACAGAGTCAGCATATTGTCCCCACAGTCTGGGTCCTCATTTCTAGATAGATAGATAGATAGATAGATAGATAGATAGATAGATAGATAGATAGATAGATAGATAGATAGATAGATAGATAGATAGATGATAGATAGATAGATAGATAGATAGATATGAAAGAGAAAGTAAGATAGATAAATAGATAGATAGATAGATAGATAGATAGATAGATAGATAGATAGATAGATAGATAGCAATAGCAGTTAGACTTATATAGCGCTTCATGGGGCTTTCAGCCCTCTCTAAGCGGTTTACAGAGTCAGCATATCACCCCCAACAACAATCCGGGTCCTCATTTCACCCACCTCGGAAGGATGGAAGGCTGAGTCAACCCTGAGCCGGTGAGATTTGAACCGCTGAACTGCAGATAACAGTCAGCTGAAGTGGCCTGCAGTACTGCACTCTAACCACTGCGCCACCTCTCACCTCGGCAAGAAGAAAACCAAGCTCAAAGAGCACCGAGGACCCCACTGTCTTCATCCTCCTCCTCCTCCTCCTCCTCCTCTCCCCAAACCCCCCTCCCTCCCAGCACTGATGACGTTACCTAGTTGGGTCATGAAACATCTACAAGATAACATCCCAGCTCAGAGAAGCATCAGGGACTCCACGTTTCTGCTCCTCTTCTACTTCCTCCTCTTCCACTCCACACACCCACTCCCTTCGAGCACTGATGACGTTCCCCAGTTGGGTCATGAAATGTCTGCAAGAAAACCACCCAGCTCAGAGAGCACTAAGGTCCCTCCATGGTTCTCGTCTCCTCCTCCCTCCTCCTCCTCCCTTCTAGCCCTGACAATGTCACCTAGTTGAATCATGAAACGCCCGCAAGGAATCCACCAAGCCCAGAGAGCATGAAGGACCCCACAACTTCAACCAGGAGCCGCGAATGTTCTCTCCAAATCCCTTGTGTATATATATATATATGTATATATATATATACTCTGTATATATATATATACAGAGAGCAAAGCTCATTCCCTTCTAGCACTGATGACATTACCTAGTTGGGTCATGAAACGTTTGCAAGAAAACCACGCAGCTCAGAGGGCACCATGGGCCCCGTTTATTTCCTCTTTGGGGTGCTAGCTGGTGCACCGGATTGGGCCCGCACCGTTGGTCCCTTCCTAATCCTAGGGATGTTTAAAAATGAAGGACTGAGATGGAAATTCCTCTGTGGGAAGACCTTCTAAGAGGCTGATGGGATGAGGCCTATTTCCCACAGGGAGCTGGGATTTCTCTTTGTCTGCAACTTCCTTGATGCCTGTTTTTTTTTATTTTCAGGGGTTTGATTAGACCAGCAGTTCTTACCTTTGGCAACTTTTAAGAGGGGTGGACTTCAACTCCCAGAATCCCCCAGCCAGCTACCTTCAGCCAGATCCACAGTAATTGAAGGGCTAGCGATACAACCCAAACTACTGTAGGATTATTTAAAAGAAGGGATCTCCTTTTTCGTCCTACTCTAACCCAAGGCCCCTGGGTCTAGGACCACTCCCCACGGCCAACTCACGGCGGGAGAAGAGCTACATTAATACCGAAGAAGGGGTGGCATAGAAGCATTCAGGAACGGATGCCAAAGAGGGAGAAATAAAAATGTGAACTGGCAAAAATTTAAAACAATTCAATGTAGAAGAGATGCGGAGACTCTGGAAAGAGGGCAGAGAAGAGCAAGAAAGAGGATGAGGGGACTGGAGGCTCAAACATATGAAGAACGGTTGCAGGAACTGGGTAGGTCTAGTTGAATGAAAAGAAGGACCAGGGGAGACAGGAGAGCAGTCTTCCAATATCTCAGGGGTTGCCCCAAAGAAGAGGGAGTCAAGCTATTCTCCAAGGCACCTGAGGGCAGAACAAGAAGCAATGGGTGGAAACTAATCAAGGAGAGAAGCAACCTAGAACTGAGGAGGAATTCCTGACAGTGAGAACAATTAATCAGTGGAACAGTTTGTGTTGCAAAGGGTGCCTCTTATACACTGAATACAGCATTTTTGGCCTCCCGAAACCCCGCCCCCTTTGCAAAAACGGAGCATGCAGAGAGTTTTAAGAGGCCTGCAAAGTGCTCCTGGAGGCTGGGGAGGGTACAAATGAGCGAAAAATGCCCCCACCCCAGCCCCCAGGGGCACTTTGCAGGCCTCTTAAAACTCTCTGCATGCTCCGTTTTCACAAAAAACGAGGCTTGCAGTGGTTTTGGGAGGCCTGCAGAGTGCAAAAACCTTTTTTTTTTTTTTAAATTTACCTCTTGAAAATCCTGGTGCGTCTTATACTCCGAAAAATACGGTACCTGTGGAGAGGTTGCTTACATCCATGCTGAGCACCCCGTGGGGAAAAATAGGAAAAAAATGTGTTTTTGCTAAAGACAGAAAAAAGAAACTTCAGATAGGCAAAACAAACACAAATGGAAAAAAAACTCTGTAGCATTTCACAAATAATAACATACGTAGGAAATAAAGACACAAAAACCCCACATCCCAGCTATGAGATTATAGAATTTACTACAGGTTGGGATGGGAATATATTTAGACCATGTCAACCGTGAATTAGTATGCAGGTAGTCCTCGACTTACGACCACAATTGGGCCCAATTTTTGTTGCTAAGTGAGGCAAGAGAATTTTGTCCTATTTTACAGCCTTTCTTGCCACTTCTTGTTAAGTGAATCATTGCAGTTGTTAAGTGAGTCACACGGTTGTCGAATGAATCCGGCTTCCCCATTGACTGCTGGTCACAAGGTCGCAAAAGCGGATCACGTGACCCCCGGGGCGCTGCCTGAACCGTCCTAAGTACAAGCCAGTTGCCAAGCATTTGGATTTTGATCACGTGATCATTGGAGATGCTGCAATGGTTGTAAGTGTGAAAAATGGTCATAAGTTACTTAGGTAAAAAAGTAAAAGGTTCCCCTGGCACACCTGTGCCAGTCGTTCCCGACTCCAGGGGCCGCTGCTCATCTCCGTTTCAAAGCCGAAGAGCTAGCGCTGTCCGAAGACGTCTCCATGGTCATGTGGCCGGCATGACTCAACGCCTGAAGGCGCACGGAAGGCTGTTCCCTTCCCACCAAAGGTGGCTCCTATTTTTCTACTTGCACTTTTTACCTGCTTTCGAACTGCTCGGTTGGCAGAAGCTGGGACAAGTCACGGGAGCTCACTCCGTTATGCGGCGCTAGGGATTTGAACCGCCGAACTTCCGGCCTTTCTGATCAACAAGCTCAGCGTCTTAGCCACTGAGCCACCCCTTCCCTTATAAGTTACGTATTACCATTGTAACTTTGACTAAATGAACTGTTAAGTTGAGGACTACCTGTATTAAGGCCAACATGTCACCAGTAATGAGTAGCTTTATGCCATACATGACTGACACCCCGTGTTTCCCTGAAAATAAGACCGGATCTTATACATTTTTGTTCCAAAAGGCGCATTGGGGCTTCCTTAAAAGTTAGCCCTTATTTTCAGGGAAATACGGTACTAAATGCACCTATCTGGCTGACAGTTAACTGGGGCTTAATTTTTGCAGTGGGGCTTATGAGCATCCTGAAAAATCACGTTAGGGCTTATTTTTCCCATTGGGTCTTATTTTTAAGGAAACACATGATTTGAAAGCTGGAATATGTGATATCCATCAAATTCCCCTTGCTGGCTGGGGAATTCTGGGAGTTGAAGTCCACAAGTCTCAAAAGCTGCTAACCCCGATTTAAGGTGCAGAGTAGGGCATAAGGGATAGAAAGAGACCATCTCTGCTGCTATCCAGGCCCCAGTCTGGATCTCGAGCCCTGGGGAGCAGCCCTCGGCTGTCACCCCAGTCCTGCTGGAACTGCACATATAGACTGGGTGAAACCAGGCTTAACAGTAGGAACTGTGAAGGATCTGGGGGTCTTAGTGGACGGTCCCTTAAATGTGAGCCAGGTGTGTGCCGCGGCAGCCAAAAATGCCAACGCCATCCTAAATTGCATTAACAGAGGGATTCAATCAAGATCAAGGAAGATACTAATCTCTATAAAGGCTTATTAAGGCCCCACCTGGAACCCTGCGTCCAGCTTTGGTCATCACAATATAAAAAAGATGTGGAGACTCTGGAAAGAGGGCAGAGAAGAGCAACCAGGATGATGAGAGGATGATTGGAGGCTCAAACATATGAACGGTTGCAGGAACTGGGCCTGGCTAGTCTAGGGAAGAGAAGGGCCAGGGGAGAGAGGAGAGCATCTTCTGATAAGATGCAGGGGCTGCCACAGAGAGGAGGAAGGGGGTCCAGCTGTTCTCCAAAGCTCCTGAAGGCCAGAGAACGAATAATGGATGGAAACTAAACAGGAACAAGAAGAGACTGGCCCTCGGTCAGAAACAGTGTAGGATCTCCTGCTTGGGCAGGGGGCTGGACTAGATGATCTCCAAGGTCCCTTCCAACTCTGTTATTCTGTTATTGTTATTCAGAAGTTGTGGGAGCTTTCAAGTTGCCTTCAGAAGTTGTGGGAGCTTCATCCCTGGAGGCTTTCAAGAAGAGACTGGGCTGCCATCGGTCAGAAATGGTGTAGGGTCTCCTGCTTGGACTAGATGACCTCCAAGGTCCCTTCCAACTCTGTTCATCTGTAATCTCTAATATGAAGAATAGTTGCAGGAACTGGGCCTGGCTAGTCGAGGGAAGAGAAGGACCAGGGGAGACAGGGGAGCATCTTCCAATATTTGAGGGGCTGCCCCAGAGAGGAGGAAGGGGGTCAAGCTATTCTCCAAAGCCTTTGAAGGCCAGAGAAGGAGGAATGGATGGAAACTGACCAAGGAGAGATTCAACCTGGAAATAAGGAGGTTCTTTCTGACAGTGAGAACAATCAACCTATGGAACGTTGCAATGGTCGTTAAGTGTGAAAAACCCATCATAAATCACTTTTTTTCAATCCCCATTGTAATTTCGAACAGTCACTAAATAAGAGGTCGTAAATCGAGGACTACCTGTATTAGTGGCAGCTAGGCTAATCCTGGTCTTTCCTACCGACCTGCCCTCTGTTCATGTTACGGACCAGGTTTGGGAGGGCAGGATCTAGAAGGGATCTTGGAGGTCTTCTAGTCCAGCCCCCTGCTCAAGCAGGAGAACCTCTACCATTTCTATCCAGTCTCTTCTTAAAAACCTCCAGTGATGGTGCACCTGCAATGTCTGGTGGCAAGCTGTTCCACTGGCTAATTGTCCTCACTGTCAGGAAATTTCCCCTCAATTCCATAGCAGCTGCTGGCAACAACATCTGGATTCTGGACAGATGTGCAGAGCATTCTCACTTGAGTGGTTTCCTTTTGGGTTATCCGGGCCTGATGGAATCAGAGGGGGGCTTTTGCAAATCCCCCCCCACGCCTCCATCCTTGATCCTGGAAGAGTGCCAAGGCCACGCCCCTCCGTGGTCCATCCCCTGGACATGTACCTGGTGGTATGCACCTGGGCCTGATTTTCTAGCCAATTTAACCACCTTTGATTGTTCTCTCCTAGGGTTTCAGTGTATACAGATTGTCCTTGACTTACGACCGCAGTTGGGAGGAGAATTAAGCTCGCTAGGCAAGACAGCGGTTTAGGGAAAATCATGGCTGGTTTTTACCATCTTTTCCTGCCATGGTTGTTAAGCCAATCAGTTGCGGTTGTGTAGCACCACATGCAGCCAGGAAGTGTGTGTCGGGAGTGATATAGAGAATATATCTGCTGAACAAAACTCCGCAATGGCAACAGGAAAGGCATCTGGCCATGAAACTCTGCTAGCTTCATTCAGTTGCCCAGACTCCACCCCACAAGGGATTATGGGGTCATTAAAAGTCTCCAGTCCCCAAGGCTTAAAAGTGGCCATGGTTGGAGACCCCTGATGAGGGCTGGACTAGAAGTCCTTTAAGGTCCCTTCCAACCCTGTCTATTCCATGTCCTAAATCCGGCTGGATTCTCCATTGATTTTGCTTGTTGACAATCCCCTAACCCCCCCAGGCATGCTGCGATCATGTTAAATGCTGGTTTGCCCCATGCCCAAATTTGGATCACGGGGATGCTGCGTCGGCCAGTCACAAGTCAGTGTTTTTGCACTGCTGACGGGCGCTAAACAAAACGGACATAAGTTGAATACTGCCTGCAGCCTGTGTTTAGGAGGGAACCTTGTCAAACTGAAGAGGCCGGCTTCAAAATTCATGTATGTGTTGAGTTTCTGAGGCTGCCCATCTTCGTCACTGGCTCTCAGAATTGAACCAAGGTGAACTAAGGCTGGAAGGGGCTTTGGAGGTCACCTAGCCTAACCCTCTTCCCAAGGCAGGAAATTGACCCATTTACTGACCCCTGCACAGTTTTAGCAGAGCCCCTCCTCTTCTGGATTCCTTGCCTTGATCCCAAAATACGGGTAGTCCTCGACTTACGACCACAGCGGAAGCCAAAACTTCTGTTACTAAGCAAAACGGACGTGGAGTGAGTTTTTCTCCCGTTTTACGACCCTTTCATGCCAGCGGTTCTTAAGTTGGGTAACAGGGTTGTTAAGCGAATCCAATTTCCCCATCGGCTTTGATTGTCAGACGGTCGCAAAAGCGGCTTCACGACACTGCGACCGTCATAAATATGAGTCCGTTGCCAAGGGTCTGGATTTTGCAGCGGGGATTCTGCAGTGCTCATAAATGGGGGGGGGGGGAATGGTTATAAGCCCCTTTTTTTCCAGGGGTGGTGGGTTTCCACTTTTTTTTTCCTACTGGTGCACGCACAATTCTTCTGTGCATGCGCAGAAGCGTCTGGGCGGGGGGGGGGGGTGGAGTCTCCCGCTACTACCGGTTCGCCCGAACCAGGAGCAACCTACCTCTGAGCCGAATGGTCCCTAAGCAAACCGTTATAAGTCAAGGACTACCTGTATCTCCCCTTTGCTATGTTTGCAGAATAATCATGAGGTCCCGAAAGTGGGGGATAGGGAAGGGGGGGCACGATTGAGAGGGTGGGAAAAGGCCTTGCTTAAATTAAATTAAATTAAATTAAATTAAGGAAGCCAAGGCAGCCGGGCAAGGGCTGTGGGAGGAAGAGAAGCATAAAAAGAGGCTTAACCATAGAATGTGGTACTGATTTTTGCCTGGACTATCAATCTTGCCCATTTGGAGGTGGGTGGACTTCAACTCCCAGAATTCCCCACCAGCAGGAACTCAGGAAAGCAGCCAGCTGGAGCACTGTGGGTGATGAAGTCCACCCATCTTTGCGTGGCCAAGGAAATGGGGATTTAACATTATATCAGGGACGTAAAACTCAATTTCATTGAGGTCCGCATCAGGGCTGTGTTTGAACGGGGGTGGGGGGTGTCCGGGGGGGGCATGGCCAGTTTGATGTCACTCATGTCGGGGGCACCTGGGGCGCCCAAGCACCCCAGATCTGAGGGGCAGTGTAGAATGGCCCATCAGTTCAAATAGAGTAATAGACCAATATTTTTCAACTTACAAACTTTCAAGATAGGTGGACTTCAACTCCCAGAATTCCCCAGCCAGCAGGAAATTGAGAAGCTAGCAAGCTGGAGCATTGTGGGAGTTGAAGTCCACCCATCTTCAAGTGGCCAAAAAGAAATAGGGATTTAATATCTATACGAAGCCACAGGTCTTGGGGGACAGTATAGAAATGATCCCTCAGTTCAAATAGAGCAATATTTTTCACAATTATAAACTTTTTAAGATATGTGGACTTCAGCTCCCAGAATTCCCCAGCCTGCTGGCTGGAGAATTCTGGGAGTTGAAGTCCTCCGATCTTAAAAAGTTTATAAGGTTGACAAAAACACTGGTAGACCTCGACTTACGACCACAATTGAGCCCAAAATTTTCACTGCTAAGTGAGACAGCTGTTGAAGACAATTTTGCCCCATTTCATGGCCGTTGTTAAGCAAATCAGGGCAGTGCTTAGATTAGTCCCCAAACTTGCTAAGTGAATCTGGCTTCTCCATTGACTTCGCTCGTCAGAAGGTTGCAAAAGGGGATCACGTCACATACCCGGGACAATGCGACCGTTGTAAATAGGAGCCAGCTGCAAATTTTGATCACGGGGAATCCTCCACCGGCCACAAGTGTGAAACGGCAGTGGTTTTCAGTGCCGTTGTAACTTTGAGCAGTCTGTTGTAAGTTGGGGACCTCCCGTACTGGTCTAGTTAATTGGAAGCACCCCCTTTTGTGCCGGGGAGTGGGGGCGGGGACTCTCTTTAAAATAGAACCCACTTGAACGTAGCAGCACACAAGTCCCTAAGGAGGTTTCGCCTGAATTCACCGCTTTTGTGCCCACGTTGGAGGGCAGCCCATTCCTCTCCTTGGGTCCTTCTCCTGGTATCTGGGCTGGCTGAGGGGGTTCCCTCTCCTCTGGCCGGCCTTTGGGAAGCCAGTCCGGCCGAGCCAGGATTCCTAAAAGCCAAGCAATTGTCCACTACCTCCGGCTGAGCCGCCGGCCCTTCTCATGCTGCCTCCCTTCGGCCTGCAGGTGAAAATAATGACCGACAAGGAGCTCTTGGCCGTCGCTTGTGAGCAGTTCTTGGGGAAGAACGTGCAGGACATCAAGAACGTCGTTCTGCAGACCTTGGAGGGACACCTCCGGTCCATCCTGGGTGCGTATCGGCCGGGGGGGAGATGGCTTACAGCAGTCATGAATAAATCTACGGTCTTCTGCCGCACACCTCCCTAACACCGATAAGATCACACAGGATGGGCCTTCTGCAGGTGCCATCAGCTGGACAATGCCGGCTGGCGACGCCTCGGAGCAGGGCCTTCTCTGTTGCCGCTCTGGCCCTATGGAATGAGCTGCCCACAGAGATCCGGACCCTTCCCACTCTCATGGCCTTCTGAAAAGTTTCAGTTTATTGTATTTTTGTATTTATATGCCGCCCTTTTCCCCCGAAGGGGACTCAGGGCGGCTCACAACTCGAACCGGGGAAGGGGGATACAGACAAAAAATTTAAAAAACAAGCATAACAATATATAATTTAAAAACACACAGCAGTCATACCATTCAAGACGGGGGCAACAGCTCTTTAGCCCCAGGCCTGTCGGAACAGCCAGGTTTTGAGGGCTTTGCGGAAGGCCTGGAGGGTGGTGAGGGTGCGAATCTCCACGGGGAGTTCGTTCCAGAGGGTCGGAGCAGCCACAGAGAAGGCTCTCCTCTGGGTAGTCGCCAGTCGGCACTGGCCGGCGGATGGAATTCGGAGGAGGCCTAATCTGTGGGATCTGATCGGTCTATTGGAGGTATTTGGCAGCACACCTCCCTAAGACCGATAAGATTGCACAAGATGGGCCTTCTGCAGGTGCCATCAGCTGGATAATGCCGGCTGGCGACGCCTCGGAGTAGGGCCTTCTCTGTGGCTGCTCCGGCCCTTTGGAATGAGCTGCCCCCAGAGATCCGGACCCTACCCACTCTCATGGCCTTCCGTAAAGCTATTAAAACCTGGCTATTCCGGCAGGCCTGGGGCTGTTGACCTCTGGATTGAGGTCCAGCCCCCTTAGATTGGGTGCATGTTGTGTCTCTTTTAAAATTGTTGTGTTTTATTTGTTGTTTAATCCATTTTTAAATTTTTTTAAATTCTTGTTTCTGTAAGCCGCCCGGAGTCCTTTGGGATTGGGCGGCCTATAAATTTAATAAACAGTAAACAGTAAATGGCCTGCAGGGCCCTCCACCTGAACCCCAAACTCCTGGCTTTGAGGGTGCTCTGCCTTGTGAGGCCAGGTGAACTTAGGATGGTAGATGCGTCTGGAGATAGTCAGCCGTCCAGGTCATGGTTGCCCCAAAGATGCTTTTTCCAAAAGGTGATCGGAGTTTTTTTCCCCCCCCTTGAAAACATTTAGCTTCTCATCCAAGAAGAATAGGTGGCATATCTGACTCAATAGCAACTGTGAGGGGGATCTTGGAGTCCTAGTGGACAACCATTAAAATAGGAGCCAGCCGTGTGCAGCAGCTGCCAAAAAAGCCAACACAGTTCTAGGCTGCATCAACAGAGGGAGAGAATCAAGATCCCGTGAAGGGTTAATACCACTTTATAAGGCCTTGGTAAGGCCACACTTGGAATATTTGCATCCAGTTTTGGTCGCCACGATGTAAAAAACAGATGTGGAGACTCTGGAAAGAGTGCAGAGAAGAGCAAGAAAGAGGATTAAATGCATGGAAATTAAAACATATGAAGAACGGTTGCAGGAACTGGGTAGGTCTAGTTTGAAAAGAAGGACCCGGGGGGGGAGACATGATAATGTCCCGACAGTTGAGAGGCTGTCCCATAGCAGAGGGAGGGTCCGCCTATTCTCCAGAGCACTAGGAGGAAAGATGAGAAGCAATGGATGAAAGATAAGGAGAGCAGCAAGGTAGAGTTAAGGAGAAATAACAGTGAGGACCAGTGGAACTACTTGCCACCGGAAGCTGTGGGTGCTCCATCACTGGAAGTTTTAAAGAAGAGACTGGACAACCATTTGTCCGGAATGGTAGAGGGCAGGGATGGCTAACCTTTTTGTCGTTGCGAGCTGAAAGGGCACACAACAACACATACACGTGTACCCTCCCCCCTGTGCACGACCCTCACCCACAACCCCCCACGCATGCCCCATTTTGGGCCCAGTGAGCCTCCCTGAAGACCAAAAACAGAGCATGGGGGGCGCACTGTCACTCCCCACGCCTCCCATACATGCGTGCATGACCCATGCGCATGCATCTCCCACATGCACCTCACACACACACACACCGTGCATGCACTGCAGAGACCTGAAAATCAGCTGGCTGGCGGGAGGCGCAAGCACATGCACAGTGGAGCTGAGCTGGGGCGAGAGCTGGCATGCCCACAGAGAGGGCTCTGCATGCCACCTGTGGCACACGTGCCAAACCTTCGCCATCACGGATCTAGGGTCTCCGGCTGGAGCAGGGGGTTGGACTAGAAGACCTCCGAGGTCCCTTCCCACTCTCCCATTCTGCTTGTCAGAAGGCTGCCAAGGGGGTTAGTTGCAGCTGTCATAAATACGTGCCAAGTTGCCAAGTGTCCCAATTCTGATCACGTGACCCTGGGGATGCTCCAGGGGGATCACCTGTGTGAAAACCTCTCACCCGACGTTTTTCAGTGCTGTTGTAATTTCGAACAGTCACTAAGTGAACACTTGTAAGTCGAGGACTGTCAGTAACCGCCTGCAAACCCAGGCAACGGAGTCCCTTTTGGGAGTTGCCCCCCCTCCCTCCGTCTCGGCTGTTAGTGTTTGTGTTTTTCTACACGTGTGTGTGTTTTGTGGCTGCATGTTTCTCTTATTTTTATTACTTCTTTCCTTCTTTTTGTAAGCCGCCCGGAGTCCTCCGGGATTGGGCGGCCTATAAATTTTATTAATAAATAAATAATAAAATAAATGCTCGGCCTTGCAGGCACTCTGACGGTGGAACAGATCTATCAGGACCGAGACCAGTTTGCCAAGCTGGTGCGGGAGGTGGCAGCGCCGGATGTGGGCAGGATGGGCATCGAGATCCTCAGCTTCACTATCAAGGTAGGAGGGGATGAGGCGCGGAGGGCGGGGAGCCTTTGGTCAGGAGGGAGGGGGAGCCCCCCAGAGAGCCTAGGGGAGAGAAAGAGGAGGGGGGAAGACGGCTCCTCCCTAATAGCTCCCAGAGAGTCGAGGCTTCAATCCAGCAGGGCTTGTCCAAACTTGGGAACTCTACCCCAGGCTTCAAAGCACAGGAGAAGAAAAGAGAGAAAAATTGGCGGAGATAAGAAGAGAAATCTTGATAGAAGCACTAGTGATAACCAAAGATAAGCTGATGGAAAGAGCAGATGTCTGGTTTCAAGCTTTTGTGACATATGAAAGGAACAGCATGTGGCCACGGGAGGTTTATATAAGATTTATTGAGAAAGTAACTAGAACATTAATGCTGCAAATGGCAAGAGATATAAGACCGTACTATTTCTGGGGGATACAGGTTGATGCAATGAAAATGTATAATAAAAAATTAAGCTAAATTTGGTTTACTAGTAGTATGTATAAAATGAAGCGACAATAGCTATAGGTAAATAATGATTAATAATGATAACAATACATATAGATATATGAGTGTGATAATATGAAATTTTATAGGAACAATATATGGAGATTATGAGAGGAGGTTTAAAAGCTTTATCTAGAATATGTTGTAAAGATGTATTGTGATTGGATGATTTTAGGAAGATTTAATGGAATGTTTTTATATAATCCTATTCTAGATTTTGAATATTATATATAAAAGGACGTTAAAAACAATTATAGTCAAATTAAGGTTGAGCTGTAATAATAGTGACATACATGAATACAGGTGAATTTAAAATACGCGATTTGATATGAAAAGCAGGTGGTGACTATGGAAGAGATGCATGGAAATACTGCAGTGTTTCTCAACCTTGGCAACTTGAAGATGTCTGGACTTCAACTCCCAGAATTCCCCAGCCAGCATTCGCTGGCTGGGAATTCTGGGAGTTAAAGTCCGGACATCTTCAAGTTGCCAAGGTTGAGAAACACTGAAATACTGTAACCATCTGACACACTTTCTACAACTTGTAATGGAAGATGGCTTTTTTATTTTATTTTATTTTATTTTTATGTTTGTCATTGTTTAAAAACAAAAATTGTTTTTTAAAAAAAAGACTTGTGGGCTTCAACTCCCAGAATTCCCCAGCCAGCATGGAGAATTGGTCACGTGATCGTGGCTGGCTGGGGAATTCTGGGAGTTGAAGTCCACAAGTCTTAAAGTTCCCAAGTTTGGACAGCCCTGCTCTAGAGGTCTGAAGACGCTAAAGAGCTCAGCTTGGAAGAATCCCCACCTCTCATTTTTGGTTTGGGGCCTGACATACAGTGGATGAGGGATTCTGGGAGTTGAAGTCCAAACATGGTGACTGGGCTTCTGGGAGTTGAAGTCCACTGATGGTGGATGAGGGATTCTGGGAGTTGAAGTCCAAACACGGTGACTGGGCTTCTGGGAGTTGAAGTCCAAACACGGTGACTGGGCTTCTGGGAGTTGAAGTCCACTGACGGTGGATGAGGGATTCTGGGAGTTGAAGTCCAAACACGGTGACTGGGCTTCTGGGAGTTGAAGTCCACAGACGGTGGATGGGGGATTCTGGGAGTTGAAGTCCAAACACAGTGGATGAGGGATTCTGGGAGTTGAAGTCCAAACATGGTGACTGGGCTTCTGGGAGTTGAAGTCCAAACACAATGACTGGGCTTCTGGGAGTTGAAGTCCACAGATGGTGGATGAGGGATTCTGGGAATTGTTCCATACACAGTGGCTGGGAGGCATTCTGGGAGTTGAAGTCCCAATTCAGGGGGACTCTGGAACGTGCTGAGGAGGCATTTCTCACCCTTCTGAGGGGGGTCCAGCCCAGAGCCACCCTTGACCGTCCCCCTTCTTTCCCTTGCAGGACGTCTACGATAAAGTCAGCTACCTGAGCTCCCTGGGGAAAACCCAGATTGCCGTGGTCCAGCGAGATGCCGATATCGGGGTGGCCGAGGCCGAGCGAGATGCCGGCATCCGGGTACGTGGAGTGAGCGAAGCCCCCTGGGCCGGCCCTTCCTCTTCTTCCCTGGAGGGCCCCGGGGGACCCGGCTGAGCGGCCGTGTGCTTCTTGTCGCTGCAGGAGGCCGAGTGCAAGAAGGAGATGCTGGACGTGAAGTTCATGGCGGACACCAAGGTGGCCGACTCCAAGAGGGCCTTTGAAATGCAGAAGGCCGCCTTCACTCAGGAGATCAACATTAAGGTCAGAAGCTGCAGAAGGGAAAAGCGGGGGACGCTCCTGGCAGGAAGCCCTGGGGGCCCTCCGTAGAGACCAGCAGACGAGGACAGCTGGAGCTCAGGGTGGGCCTCTGGGGGGGTCCTGGGGGTTTTCTCACAGGCGTTTCATGACCCAGCTAGGCGACATCATCAGTGCCGGAAGGAAGTGGGGTTTGCGGGGAGGAGGGAGGGGAGGACAGTGGTGCCCTTGGTGCTGCTGTTGATTTGAGACGTTTCGTGGCCCAGCTAGGTAATATCGTCAGTGCTAGAAAGGAGTAGAATTTGGGTGCTTTTCTCTCGGACGTTTCATGACCCAACTAGGTGACATCATCAGTGCCAGCAGGGCGCGGGGTTTGCTGCCTGTTGATGTGTCACCCGTTGCCCTGCCAGGGTTGGTGGGAAGAAGGGGGGAATTATTTGCTGCTTTCTTGTTTCTCCCGTGTTCCTTGAGCCTCTGCTTACCCAGATGTTGATCTTTGGCAGGGAGATAATCTTGGCCTTTTTCTTTCCTTTTTCTTTCTTTTTTCTTTCCTTTTCTCCTTTTTCCTCCTTTCTTTCGTCCTTCCTTTTTCCTTCAC
>NC_045544.1:141638592-141646092 GCF_009769535.1 Thamnophis elegans
CCCTTCTTTCTCCCTTACCTCTCCCCTACTCCTACCCTCTCTTCCCCTTCCTGCCCTCTCTCCTTCTCTTTCTCTCCCTTCCACCCACCTCTCCTTACCTCTTTCTTCTTCCCTTACCTCTCCTCCATTCTTCCTCTTCCTTTCCTACTATCTCTCCTTCTCTTTCTCTCCCTTCCACCCTCTTCTCTACAGCTAGAGGGATTTAAATTATTTAAAAGAAACAGATCTAATGAACAAAGAGAGAGTTGCACTAAATATAAGAAGTAACTGCATCTCTACAGAAATACAGCACAACAATGATGAAAACCATCCTGAATGCACTTTGGGTCAATATAAAAGAGGGGGGAAATATGACATTACCATAGGTGTATACTATAGGCCACCCAACCAAGCACAGGAAATAGATGAACTCTTTGTTGGTCAGTTAAGGAAGATATGGAAACACATCACAATAGCAATGGGGGATTTCAACTACCCTGACATCAGTGGTGGATTGCCAATTTCTTTACTACCAGTTTGGGCGCATATTCATGCAACACTTCTATGCAGGTGTGGAAGCATCCGGGTGGGTGGGCAAAGCTTCCCACCACTGCTACTACCGGTTCACCTGATCCAGGCTGAACCGGGAGCAACCCACCTCTGTTTGACACCAACTGGGTGACAAACTATGCACCAAGTGGAAAATCAACCAGGTTCCTGACAAACCTAGCAGACAACTTTGTCTCCCAAAAAGTAGAGGAGGGAACTAGGGGGTCAGCTATATTGAATTTAATTCTCACTAACAAAGATGAGATGATAGCAGGTGTTTAAGCTACAGGAACCCATGGGGTGGCGGGGAGACTAATCATGGAGTATAGGAATTCAGCATTATGCAAGCACAAGCAATAGAACAAGTCAAATTAGAGGCTAGGATCTTAAGAGAGCCAATTTCAATAAAATTAGAGCTTGGGAAGGATTCCCTGGATGAGAATCCTCAAGGGGAAAACAACTCAAGAAGCTTGGGAAATTTTGAAAAGTAAGATTATAAAAGCCCAGTCTAGTACAATAACAATGAAGAAGAAAAATAACAACTCTCAAAAGAAACCAGCATGGCTGCATAAAGAACTCTCTGACAAATTGAAAGACAAAAAGGATAAATATAAAAAGTGGAAAGAGGGGCACATAACTAAGGCAGAATACCAGCAAATAGCCCGAATCTGCAAAGATGAAGTGAGGAAAGCTAAGGCTCACAATGAAGTAAGGCTTGCAACCCAAGTCAAAAATAACAAAGAAAGTGTCTTTCAACATGTAAAAGACAAGAAAAAAGTCAAGGAAACGATTGGTCCATCAAAAATGGCAAGAAGGTGACAAGCAACAGGGAGAAAACAGAACTGCTTAACTTGTTCTTTGCATCTGTCTTTACACAAAAGGAAAAATAGTTCAACCAATCAAAAACAGCAACGTGAAAAACAAATTAGGAACTCAAGTTAAAATAGGGAAGAAAATTGTAACTGAGCACCTGCTCACTTACACGAGTTCAAACCACCAGGACCGGATGGATTACACCCCAAGGTTTTGAAGGAACTGGCAGATGTGAGCTCAGAACCATTGAACTATGTCTTTCAAAGGTCCTGGCGCACCTGGGAACTGCCAGAGGACTGGAAAAGGGCTGATCTGGTTTCCAAATTCAAAAAAGGGGGAAAATGGATCCAGGAAACTACAGACCTATCAACCTGACCTCAATACCTGGGGAGATTCTGGAAAAGATAATCAAGCAATAAATCTGCAAACACCTAAAGGCAAAGAAAGTCATAACCAAAAGCCAACATGGGTTTGTCAAAAACACGTCAAGCAAGACAAATTTGATTGCTAGAAGACCTCCAAGGCCCCTTCCAGCTCTGTTGTTCTGTTCTCTTCTTTTAGTCCAATCCCCTGTTCAGGCAGAAAACCTTATACTGTTTTAGACAAATGGCTGTCCAGTCTCTTCTTAAAAATCTCCAGTGATGGAGACCCACAATTTCAGGAGGGAAGCCTGATTGACTGTCTTCATTAGCATGAAATTGCTCTGTAGATCTGCCTCTGGGGAGCTTTCCTTCCTTCCTCCCTCCCTCCACCTTCGTTCCTTCCCTCCTTCCATCCACCTTCCTTCCTTCCTTCCTCTCTATCTCCTCCTCCTTCTCATCTTTTTCCTTTCCTTCCCTCTTTCCTTCTTATTCCTACCACCTTCCTTCTTTCCTTCTTTTCTTGCCTCCTTTCCTACCTCCATCCCTCTCTCGGTCTCCTTCTCCTTCCTCCTTCCTTCCTTCCTTCCTTCCTTCCTCAAGAGGGGACGAGTGGAGGGCGAAAGGGCGACAGGCTGCGGGTGGCCAAGGACCCCTCGCCTTCGGACCCAGGACGAGAGACCATGAGGAGAGCCCAGGACGAGGGGTGGGCGAGAGGTTGGCAGAGCAACGAGCGGCCGTGGTTGTACCAGGCAGTGGGTAAAAGTGTGGGTAAAAGGGAAGCGGCGGGGGCGCTGGCGGCGGTCGCGGCGCTGCTGCTGGGGCTCTACGCGCTGCTTTACTACAACTTCGTGGCGGCCACCCGGTGTCGGAACGCGGTCAGCCTGCGGGGCAAGACGGTGCTCATCACAGGTCAGCTGGGGGGGGAGTGCCTTCTTTCTTTCTTCTTTCTTTCTTTCTTTCTTCTTTCTTTCTTTCTTTCTTTCTTTCTTTCTTCCTTCCTTCCTTCCTTCCTTCCTCCACCCTCCCTCCCTTCTTACCTATCTACCTTCCTCCACTGCCTCCCTCCTTCTCCTTCCCATCTCCTTCCCACCCTCTTTCTTTCTTTCCTTCCTTCCTCCCTCCCTCCCTCCCTCCTTGCCTATCTACCTTCTTCCTCCACTGCTTCCCTCCTTCTCCTTCCCATCTTCTCCCTCCCTCCCTCTTCCTTCCTTGTCAGCAGGAGGGGGGGGCGAGAGGGTGGCAGCGCTGCGTGTGATCGAGGCTGTCCCACGCGGGGGGCGGGGCAGGGGCCGTCCCAGGGAAAAGGAAGCAAGCGCTGGCGGTTCCGCGGGGTCAGCTGGCGAGGGCCGGGCAGGGATCGGGCCATGGAGGCGGCGGGGGCGCTGGGGGCGGGGACGGCGTTGCTGCTGGGGCTCTACGCGCTGCTTTACTACAACTTCGTGGCGGCCACCCGGTGTCGGAACGCGGTCAGCCTGCGGGGCAAGACGGTGCTCATCACAGGTCAGCTGGGGGGGGAGTGCCTTTCTTTCTTTCTTTCTTTCTTTCTTTCTTTCTTTCTTTCTTTCTTTCTTTCTTCCTTCCTTCCTTCCTTCCTTCCTCCCACCCTCCCTCCCTTCTTACCTATCTACCTTCCTCCACTGCCTCCCTCCTTCTCCTTCCCATCTCCTTCCCACCCTCTTTCTTTCTTTCCTTCCTTCCTCCCTCCCTCCCTCCCTCCTTGCCTATCTACCTTCTTCCTCCACTGCTTCCCTCCTTCTCCTTCCCATCTTCTCCCTCCCTCCCTCTTTCCTTCCTTGTCAGCCAGGAGGGGGGGCGAGAGGGTGGCAGCGCTGCGTGTGATCGAGGCTGTCCCACGCGGGGGCGGGGCAGGGGCCGTCCCAGGGAAAAGGAAGCAAGCGCTGGCGGTCCGCGGGGTCAGCTGGCGAGGCCGGGCAGGGATCGGGCCATGGAGGCGGCGGGGGCGCTGGGGGCGGGGACGGCGTTGCTGCTGGGGCTCTACGCGCTGCTTTACTACAACGTCGGGGCGGCCACCCGGTGTCGGAACGCGGTCAGCCTGCGGGGCAAAACGGTGCTCATCACAGGTCAACTGGACGGCGGAGGGGGGTCTCGGTGGGCATTGCCTCTCTTTCTCTCTTACTTCCATAAAACCCCTTCCCACCTCAGTGGCTCCGCGCAGGAGCAAAAGCGCAGCGCGAAGGTCAAAGGAAAACGCACAAACACTCTCTCTCCCTCCCTCTTTTTCTTTCTTTTTCTTTCCTTCCCTCCCTCTCTCCCTCCCTCCCTTCTTCCGAGCCCAAGAGGGGATGAGGGGAGGGCAAAGGGAAGGGCAGCGCTCCTGGTGACCATGTCCCTCCCAGTGGGGGAGGCGGGGCGGCAGGGAAGGTTCGTCCGGATAAAAGGGAAGCGGCGGGGGCTGCGGGGCCAGCGACCATCGGGCCATGGAGGCGGCGGGGGCGCTGGGGCTCTACGCGCTGCTTTACTACAACTTCGGGGCGGCCACCTGGTGCCGGAACACGGTCAGCCTGCGGGGCAAAACGGTGCTCATCACAGGTAAACTGGGGGGGGAGGGGGGTTTGGGGCATTGCCTTTCTTCTTTCTTTCTTCCTTCCTTCCTTCCTTTCTTTCCTTCCTTCCTTTCTTTCTTCCTCCCTCCCTCCCTCCCTCCCTGTCCCTCTCTCTCTTCCTTCCATAAGCCCCCCTCTTCCTTCCTCTCCCTCTCTTTCTTTCTCTCTCTCTCTCTCTCTCTCTCTCTCTCTCATCCTCCCTTCCATAAGCCCCCCTCCCACCTCAGGGGCTCCGCGCAAATCAAACTCCCGGAGCAAAAGCGCAGCGCGAAGGTCCCAGGGAGACGCGGGTGGAAAGGCGACCCCAACCCAGGTTTCTCCGCGGAGTCTCCTCTTTAAAAGCCTCCCCTGATGAAGCACCCACAACCTCCGGTGGCCAGCTGTTCCACTGGCTAAAAGTTCTCACTGTTAGGAAGTTTCTACTCGGTTCCAGGTTGCTTCTCTCCTTGATTGGTTTCCATCCATTGCTTCTTGTCCTGCCCTCAGGGGCTTTGGAGAATAGGCTGAGCCACCTCTTCTTTGGGGCAGCCCCTCAGAGACTGGAAGGTTGCTATCATGTTGCCCCTCATTTCTGCCCGTTCTTTGCAATGAGAGATAGCTGGAAATCAGCTTTTCAGGCTGCCCCGGGGCTGATTGGGGGCAAGGGTCCCTGGCTCTTACTCCCTGGCTTCGGCTGTTTCCCCAGTTGACGGCCCATTTAACCTTCCTTCGGGAGGAGGCCAAGGCTGTTGCCAGAGTGTTGGGAGACCTGCGCCATTTTTAAATTATTATTATTAAACATATTTGCCACCCATCTTGCTTCAAAGTGGCCCTTTCAAAGACCACAAGGACTCAAAGCATCTCAGCCAGGAATGCTGATCTGTATTTCTACACACCTCCCAACGTCCGGTAAGAACCCACAGGCTAGGCCTCCTCCGGGTGCCGTCGACCGGACAATGCCGACTGGCGACCACTCGGGGGGAGAGCCTTCTCTGTAGCTGCTCCGGCTCTCTGGAACGAACTACCAGCAGAGATCCGGACCCTTCCCACCCTCGCGGCCTTCCAAAAAGCCACCAAAACCTGGCTGTTCCGACAGGCCTGGGGTTGCTGATTTTCGAATCAGGTTCAACCCCCAATTAAACCGAATGTATGTTGTGTTTTTTAAAATTGTTCGTATTGTTTGTATTCTCCCCCTGTGTGTATTTTATTTTCATTTCGTGTTTGTAAGCCGGCCGGAGTCCCCCCGGGATTGGGTGGCATAGAAACCCATTAAATTGCGAAATTTCTGTGGGGATATTTGTCTTTCTCAATGGTCGGCACACCACGTTGTGAGTGCAGATATCAACACAAATAATCCTTCTTTAATTAGTGTGAGACTGAGGAGTGCAACTCTGCACAATAATCAATAACCTGATCCTTCCTTAACAAAGATGAGACAGCACCTGGCACATCGGCACATTCCATCGCTGGCAACAATATCTGCTGGTCTATTAACTTACGCAAACATAGCTGGCATTTTTTGCCTAGCTAATCCAATCAGCACAAGTGAACTTTGATCAATTAGCTTCTGCCGCGTAATCTGTTTTATGACCATAAATAGGGAGCTCTCACAGCTGTTGAGAGGGCATTCCCATTAAGCTAATTCCTGCCTGCGTGCCTTCTCTTCATCACCACAACATATTTCAACCATCCCATGGATTGTTGTATGCCAGAACTGGATAAAACCTCGTAACGGGGGGGGAAAGTCAGTGGTTTTGAATATGTTTGAAATATTGGAACCCTGTGGGATTTTTTTTCAGTGCTGCTGCACCTTCAAACAGTTACTAAATGAATGCTTATATAAGTCAAGGACTAGCTGTATTAAACCTGAATAATATTAAGCTATTCCTTATTGAGGTAAGACTGCTCTGAAATAAATCATGCCCTGAGTCAGAATTTCTCCACCTGTGCAACTTTAAGAAGTTGCATCCTTTTAATTGTGGGAGTTGAAGTCCACCCATTTTAAAGTTTCCAAGGTTGAGAAATATTGCCAAAAAAATGCTTCATTGTGTAACATCACAAAAACTGCAGGCACAAAAAATGCAGGCCCCCTCCTTCTGGGCGATCTCGGTGAATCCTTTCTCTGCCCTTTCCTAGGTGGAAATACTGGGATCGGGAAGGCCACAGCGGTGGATCTGGCCCGGAGAGGCGCCCGCGTCATTCTGGCATGCCGCGACAGAGCGAGAGGAGAATCCGCTATGTACGACATCAGACAGGTAAGCGGTTTTCTCCGTTCCTCCG
This sequence comes from Thamnophis elegans, assembly GCF_009769535.1. Lineage (NCBI taxonomy): Eukaryota > Metazoa > Chordata > Lepidosauria > Squamata > Natricidae > Thamnophis > Thamnophis elegans. The sequence continues at coordinate 141,645,119 of NC_045544.1, forward strand.
ATTTCTTCTGCATCCAGGTGTTTTCCTGGTGGTTTTTATTCATTTATTTAGCGAATGGCATCTAAAGAGATCATGCAATCTCCGATATTCAAAACAGAGAAAAACCACTATACCTACAAACCAGAGGTGGGTTGCTCCCGGTTCAGCCCAGTTCAGCCAAACTGGTAGTGGCGGCGGCGGCGGCAGGCTCTGCCCACCTGCCCGGATACCTGCACATGTGCAGAAGTGTTGCACATGAGCGCACACCAAGCATAAGTGGACCGGTATTAAGCCGGCTAGCCACCCACCACTGGTACAGATGCAAATGTATATTTAAGAGAAACCCTAACAGATGAACAGAGTTGGAAGGGATCTTGTAGGTCATCTAGTCCAGTGTTTTTCAACCTTTTTTGTGCAAAGGCACACTTTTTTCATGAAAAAAATCACAAGGCACACCACCATTAGAAAATGTTTTAAAAAATTAACTCTGTGCCTATATTGACTATATATAAAGTAATTTTCCCACGGCACACCTTACACTATGTCACGGCACACTAGTGTGCCACGGCACAGTGGTTGAAAAACACTGATCTAGTCCAACCCACCATCCAAGCATTAAATAAATTTAAATAATACTTCAACAAATACATGTATATCAAATCAGTGGACAGTACAATAGGCGAGATGAAATATTGTTATTCTAAAACCATGATAAAATCGCCATAATATGGCACTATAGAGTTAGAATGGGATAGATGTTATACAGATAATCCTCAATTTACAACAGTTCATTTAGTGATTGTTCAAAGTTTGAAGGCACTTATGACTGTTTTTCACATTTATGACCATTACAGCATCCCAATGGTCTTGGGATCAAAATTAAGATACTTGGCAACTTACTCACATTTATGACGATTTCTGTATCCTGGAGTCATGCAATCACCTTTTGTGACCTGTAACAAACAAAGTCAATAGGGAAAATAGATTCACTTAAC
>NC_045544.1:141651092-141676092 GCF_009769535.1 Thamnophis elegans
AGGAAAAACAAGAAACTCCGGTTGCCTCCTGAAAAAGAATAGCAATAGCCATAGCAGTTAGACTTATATACCGCTTCATAGGGCTTCAGCCCTCTCTAAGCGGTTTACAGAGTCAGCATATTGCCCCCAACAACAATCTGGGTCCTCATTTCACCCACCTCGGAAGGATGGAAGGCTGAGTCAACCCTGAGCCGGTGAGATTAGAACCGCCGAACTGCAGAACTGCAGTCAGCTGAAATAGATGCTGCATTTAACCACTGCACCACCTCGGGTCCTTTGGGGCAACCAGGACCTGGAGGACGGAGAATCTCTACAGACCTCGGAGGCCTCCTAGTCCAAGCCCTGCCCTAAAACATTCCAGAGAAATGGCTGTCCAGTCTCTGCTTTGAAACCTCCAGTGATGGAGCATTCGAAACCTCTGGTGGCAAGCCGTTCCACTGGCTAATTGTCCTCACTGTCAGGAATTTCCTCCTTAGTTCCAGCTTACTTCCCTCCTTGGTCAGCTTCCATCTGTTGCTTCTTCCCCTGCCTTCAAGGGCTTTGCACGATAGGTTGAGTCCCTCTTCTTTGGGGCAGCCCCTTAATTAAGCAAACCACTCCAGCTGTTTTGTGGATCATTTGGGTGGTTGTGTGAATCCGGCCTCCCCCCATTGACTTTGTCGGAATCCTCTTGGGATGATGATCACATGACCTCATGACATACCACCATGGTAAATATATGATGGTTCCCAAGTGCCTGAATTTTCATCACGTGACATTTCGGGATGCTGCGAGGGTCATAAGTGTGAGGACTAGTTGTAAATCCCTTTTTTCAGTGGCATTGTAACTTTGAATGATCACTAAATGAATGCTTGTTAAGTCAAGGATTGCCTGCATTGTTTTATTAGGCACCACCCAGGGAGATTGACGGGAGGTGAGCAGACCTACGCAGAAGGTGAGTCAATCGGGATCTGCCTTTAAAGCCGTACTCGATCCCGAGGCTCAGGCTTCCTTCCGCTCCTTTTCCAGGAAAGTGGGAACTCGGAGGGTTTGTTTCAATTTGGTGCTTCGCACGTTTTTGCTTCAGATCTTGCCTGAGTTAGCTGTATTCAGTTCTTTCCTAGTAAAAGCACCTTTTCTCTAATTCTATGGAGTCGAGGGTTTTTCTTTCCTAGGGATTGAACAGAGGCAGCCATGACAGTTGTTAAGTCAACCAGACCCAATTTATATGCCACAGTTGTTAGGCAAATCACTACAGTTCTTAAGTGAATCACGTGGTTGTTAAGTGAATTCAGCTCCCCTCACCATTGACTTTGCTTGTCTGAATCCTCTTTGAACAATCACAAATAATAATCATATGACCCTGGGACACTGAAATCATCGGAAATATTGCTGGTTGCCAAGCACCCAAATTTTGATCACATGACCCTGGGGGAGCTACAAGGGTTGAAAGTGTGAGGACTGGTCATAAATCACTCTTTTTTCATTGGCATCGTTCATTGAATGTTCGCTAAATGAATGGTTATAAGTCAAGGATTGCCTGCATTGTTTTATTACGAACCACCCAGAGAGATTGACAGGAGGTGAGCAGGCCGACGCAGAAGGTGAGTCAATCGGGATCTGCCTTTGAAGCCGTACTCGATCCCAAGGCTCAGGATTCCTTCCGCTCCTTTTCCAGGAAAGTGGGAACTCGGAGGTGATCCTGATGATCCTGGATTTGAAAAACCTGAACTCCGTGCGAGCTTTTGCGCAGACCTTCTTAGAATCGGAGCCCCGTCTGGACATCCTCATCAACAACGCAGGTGTTGACAGAGCAGACCCTCCCCAGGGTCTCTGGGTGAGAAAGGGGGAAGATGGTGTCCGTTCATCCAACACACCTTCCTCCTCCTATTTTTCTCAAAACAACAACCCTGTAAAGTAGGTTGGGCTGGGAGAGAGGGAGAGAGGGTCTGGCCCAAAGTCACACAGCTGGTTTTTGTGCCTAAGACAGGACTAGAACTCCCCATCCCTTGGAGTCTCCCAGGTGGCTGTCAGAGTTTTGGCAGCGTGATTATTATGAGATATACCCAGGAGCAAAACAGAGCACGCAGCCTTTATACAATTAATAGGGGTTTATATATACCGTATTTTTTGGAGTATAAGATGCACCCTTTCCCCTCAAAAAAGAGGCTGAAAATCTGGGTGCGTCTTATGCACTGAATACAGCATTTTTCTGCCTCCTGAAACCCCAGCCCTTCACCAAAATGGCCGTGCATAGTGTTTAGGAGCCTTACAGAGTGCTCCTGGAGGCTGGGGAGGGCAGAAATGAGCGAAAAATGGGCCTTTTGCCCCCACCCCCAGCCTCCAGGAGCACTCTATAAGCCTCCTAAAGGCTATGTATGCTCTTTTTCTGACAAAAAACGGGCCCGTTTTTGTGAAAAATGGGCCATTTTTGGGAGGTCCGCAGAGTGCAAAACCTTTTTTAAAAAATTTGCCTCTTCAAAACCTTGGTGCGTCTTAGACTCCGGTGCATCTTAGACTCCGAAAAATATGGTACATATATACAGACGTACACATGGAAGAAACATCCCTTGCCACTCAGCTATGGACACAAGGAGAGAAATGAGATACACGACAAGAGAGTGAAACATCCTCTAATGGCCACCTATATATAAACACCTCTTTAAAGGGTAAATTACTTGTGTGCACCCCATCAGCGTCTTAAAGAGGTTATGCATGTATCGCTAAATCATTGCATCAGCTTAAAGTTTACAGATTACAACCTTACATCAGCTGGCAGCTATTAAACGCTCAGTACCTGACACTCCTCCCATTTAAAGCTGTACACCTGATAATCCAAACGATTTGACATAGTCTTTATACTTTTCCACAGATACAGGTTTTGTTAACATATCAGCTATGTTACAATCGCTAGAACAATGCTGTAATCTGATCAGTTTCCCCTTTACAGTTTCTCTCATGTTACAGTATTTAATGTCTACATGTTTAGATTATGTTCCATTAACATTTATATCTTTCAGTAATTGTACATACATTGTGTATTACCAACATTCATGCTTAAGGCAAGATTTGATCTCACAGCCTCCTGCTTTCTAGGCTTATCTGTATCTGTGTCAACTCGCGAAGCATTCCTGATCTGCTCTCGAGGTGCCATAGGTATGAGGATGGGTAATTGAGCCTCTCAGCAGCCGGAAACATCAAGGTCATCTCCATGCAGACCCACAATGGCCGGAGGGAGGGACTTCTACAACCTGGAAAATTGCTTTGTTGGGGAATGTGACTGATGACACACCTTGGGGCAACACGGTCAGAGCCAAGGCGCGAATGAAGTGAGGCCAGAGTTGGCTTCACTTGGTCCATGCCACATGAAGCTCCTAATAAATAACTGGGTTTCTTTTGAAGCTTGGCTTGAGGCTCATGATTTAATTAGAGCCACGTTCAGAACCCCGACAATCCGTTGCAACTTTAAATGATTACGAAGTGACCTGTTTCAAACCGAGGACTACTTCTAATCCACTTACTTTTTTGGCAGGGGTCTATAAGGGTGGTCCAACTGCTGATGGCTTTGACCAGGCCTTCCAGGTCAACCACTTGGGCCATTTCCTGCTGACCCACCTGCTCCTCGACCGGCTGAAACGCTGTGCCCCGAGCCGGATAGTAATTCTGTCCTCATGTGTGCACACCTTTGGGAAGATCGACTTTCAGCCCACCAACAAACCGAACACGTGGCTGATGAAGGGCGGACAATCCTACAACAACAGCAAACTAGCCAACATTCTCCACGCAAAAGAGTTGGCCAACCGATTGGAAGGAACCAATGTCACCTGCTATGCGGTTCATCCAGGTGAGTAAGAGTCCGGCTCCAAGGTGCCCCAAATGGAGCCCCCACAGGTCCGGCTGAAGCTCTGCCAGGCATTTCTCTCCCACTGGAGGCTCCCTCGACCCCCTCTGCAGAGCCCCCTCGGGAGTCTCCTCCATCGATCTCAGCTGGAGAGGGAGACGTCTCCCACCATCCAAAGTCCAGAATTCTAGAATCTTAGGGTGGTAAGGGTCCTTGTGTCAGCGTTCCAAGTATCATGCAGAATTAAATCAGAGTCCAAGGCAAAATGATCCTTAAAGTTCCAATTTAATAAGTCAGACATCTTAGCACATCTGTATAAATCCCAATTCTGGAAGTTACCTAGGATTCCCACCCAGTTGAAAGTTCATGATCTTGTCCCTCCACCCACAAATCCATCACATGGTCCAATCTTCTTCCACGCTGGCATCTCCACCTAGCTGGTTCCGGTCAGGTTCGGAGACAAAAGCTGACCTTGGCTTCTAGAAAAGAATGACAACACCTTCCACAATTCTACTCCTTTCTATTCCCCCCCCCCCAACTACTACACTAATGAAACAGCATAATAAAATAAGAGAGAGTGTGGCAGGCCAAAAATCCTAAAAGGGATAAAACTGCAGGCCTGACAGACGGCCTCTCCTCAGAGGAAAAACGTTTCCTGAAAAGAGAATTTAAAAAAGTTAACATAACACAATTAACCACCTCTTCCCCCACCCCAGGGGACCCTTTGGCTTATCGGGAAACGTCTCGTGGAATTGTTCTACTAACGTCTCCACTTTTAAGTTCCAGCTTTCCACCCAAGTGGCTTCAGACAAAGGGTAGCCCTTCCAATGCACTAAATACTGTAAGCGACCCCTATTCAGCCTGGAGTCTACAATCTTTTCCACCTCAGATTGTGGTTCCCCTCCTATCATTACAGGAGGAGGGAAAGCTTGGGTGGATGGTCTTATGCTAGACCCAATTACTAGTTTCAACAAGCTACAATGAAATTCTGGGCCAATTTCCCCTAGACTTCTGGGTAGACTGAGTTGAATTGTAACTGGGTTAACTATCTTCACTATTGGGAATGGACCTAGAAATTTTGGACCAAACACCTTGCTAGGCATTCTTAATCTTATGTCTTTGGTAGGCACAAAAACTTTGTCCCCCACACGGAAGGGGGTTTGGAGCGAGCGGTGTTTATCAGCTTGATTCTTGTAGGCTTCTGCCGCATCTGCTGGAGCCTTCTTCGTATTCTCCCATCCTTTCTTTAGCGTGTTCCTCCATTCATTACAAGACATGGAGAAGGGAGTTTCTCTAGGCAGTTCAGGCATGGCAACAAATTCCATGCCACTAGTAATTTGGAAAACCGTTATGCTGCTGCGGACCACATCATTGTACGCCACTTCAGCGAAGGGTAGCAAGTCCGACCAGTTGTCTTGGTGATAGTCCACATAATACTGGATGTATTGTTCCACCACCGCATTGGCTCTCTCTGCTGCGCAGTTCGTGCTGGGATGAACCTCTGAGCTCAATTCTTGTGTGGACCCAATGGATCTCAGGACCTCCCTCCAGAACTTGGCTGTGAACTGGACTCCACGGTCTGATATGACCCTCTTGGGCAATTCGTGCAGGCGATAAATGTGTTTCACAAACATTTTCGCTAATTTCTTTGCGGACGGCAACCCTTAGCAAGCGATGAAGTGCGCCTGCTTGGAGACCAAGTCAATCGTGGCACAACAAAACCACGCTCGACTAAAGCGCGCCCGATTAAACCGCGTCGCTGACGTCATCAACAGGGCGACAACAGCGAGCGCGGAGAAAGAAGGGCGCTTTAAATAGCGCTTTGAAAGCAAGCCGATTCAAGTTAAGGTAAGGGTTAGGGTTAGGGTTAGGGTTAGGTTTAGGGTTAGATTAAGGGTTAGGTTTAGGGTTAGGTTTAGGATTAGGTTTAGGGGGGTTAGGTTTAGGTTTAGGGGTTAATTTTAGGTTTAGCGTTTACAGCGTGCTTCTGTCTCCGTGCTGTTGTCGCGCTGTGATGACGTCAGCTACGCGGTTTCGTCGAGCGCCCTTTAGTCGAACGCAGTTTTGTGGTGGAACCCAAGTCAATAACTGTCCAGATTCCTCTGTTCCCACTGCTGTCTGGGAGTCCCACGATGAAGTCCATTGCGACCTCTTCCCATGGTCGGTTAGGGCTGGCCATTCATTGTAGCAGTCCAGGGGACTTCTCCAGCAGTGGTTTCATCGTTACGCAAGTAGCACAGCTTTTTACATAATCGTCCACTTCTGATTCCGTCTTTGGCCACCAAAGTTGATGCCTGGCGAGGTGGAGCGTTTTTAGGAATCCAAAGTGACCTCCTAGTTCCGCCTCATGGCTTTGCTGTAGCACTTCCAGCCTCAACCACGCGGAGACGTACAGTTTGAACCCCTTCCAGGCTAATCCATTTTCCATCATTAGGATTTCCTGGTTGTTGTTGAGCCACTGGTGTGTTGGGAGCGCCAATTTCATAGCTGTCCTCAGCTTATCCTGGCTTCCATTACTGTCATACTGCGGTTTTCTCGACAAAACATCCCCCAACAAGTTTTTTTGGTACTTGCTGGACCCCTGGGGTTTTTGTCTCTGCTGCAGGTTCTGGGCTCATGGATTCAATCATCCCTGGCTGGCCCTTTTCCTCTACCGGTGGTAGCGGCTCAAACACCATCATCAATTTCCTACCACCATCTTCCCACTTTATCGTAGGCTTCCACTTGTCAAGCCACGCAAGCCCCAAGATTATTTTTTCCGCCATCTCTGGAGCAGTGGTGGGTTTCAAATATTGTTGGAACCTACTCTGTGGGTGTGGCCTCCTTTGTGGGAGTGGCTTGCCACCCATGTGACCGGATATGAAATTATGAATTAGTACTTAGGTCGGTCCAAGTAGCTATTCAGAAGCTCTGGCATTGAAGCATGCAAGTCTTAAAGCTGTCAAGTTACAAGATCCTTGCCAGTGGTGGGTTTCAAAAAATTTTTGGAACCTCTTCCGTAGGTGTGGCCTGCTTTCCGGGTCCACTGGTGGAACCTCTTCTAACCGGTTCGGTAGATTTGATGAACCGGTTCTACCGAATAGGTGCGAACTGGTAGGAACCCACCTCTGCTCTGGAGCCACTATGAGTCTGAGAAGCTCGCAGTGGCGGCCACTTGTAACTTCACCAGTTCAGTTACTAGCATGGCTTGGGCCCCTCCAATTAGCGTTCCAGCTACCTGCTCAACCCGGATGGGACAGGCTAGAGATCTTGTGCTTATGCCTAGTTGCTTGACAATCGACATGCTGATTAAGCATCGAGTGCAACCGGTGTCCACAACTGCTTTAACTTCCCCTTCCACCCCTGTCTCAGGTACTTGGAGATTGACGTGGAAGGCGAAGGGGCAAATGGGTGCATTCACCATTGGGTCATCTTCAGCATTTTCCTCCTCCGAGGCCTCCCCCTTGGTAGGACTCTTCGTCACCTTAAGTTGGGGATCCTCTTCCAGAGGTTGTTGGCCCAGATGACTCTTCTGTGGTGGCATCTGGGGCCTTCTCTTTACCGCCATGGTGATTGGTATACACGTTTGTTCTTCGGCATTTTCCTCCTCCGAGGCCTCCCCCTTGGTAGGACTCTTCGTCACCTTAAGTTGGGGATCCTCTTCCAGAGGTCTTCTAGTCCAACCCGCCAGTCCAAGACAGGGATGAGATTTCCCCCAGTCTCTTATCTTTTGCTTTTTCTGCTCCTTCCTTCCTCCTCCATCACCTCCCCTTCCCTTCCCTGCCTTCTGCTCCCATCACTCCCTCTTCCTCCTCCTCCCCTCTCCCTCCTTCCCCTCCTCCTCCTCAGACTGTCCTTTCCCCCTTCTTCCTCCCCCACCCTGAAAACCCTCTCCCTTTTAGCACTGATGATGCTACCTAGTTGAGTAATGGAACGTCTGCAAGAAACATATTAGCAATAGCAATAGCAGTTAGACTTATATACCGCTTCATAGGGCTTTCAGCCCTCTCTAAGTGGTTTACAGAGTCAGCATATTGCCCCCAACAACAATCCGGGTCCTCATTTTACCCGCCTCGGAAGGATGGAAGGCTGAATCAACCCTGAGCCGGTGAGATTTGAACAGCCGAACTGCAGAACTGCAGTCAGCTGAAGTAGCCTGCAGTGCTGCATTTAACTACTGCGCCACTATGCCATGGTTCCCGGTGGGAAACAGTTATTGTACATTTGGGATCTCCCCACCATCCATCCCAGACATGATCTCTCTGCTTTTGATTTCAGGAGTTGTTAAAACCGAAATTACTCGCTCCCATCCCTGGTGGACACTTTGGTTGGTTTGGTCCTCCAAACTGTTCATCCGAAATAGTGAAGCTGGGGCTCAGACCTCCATCTACTGCGCCACCGAGGAGGGCATCGAGGGGCTGACCGGGTGGTATTTCGTGGACTGCCGGCCGAAGGTGCCCAGTCCACTGGCCTGTGATGACCAGCTGGCCAAGAAACTCTGGGAATTCAGCGAGAGGCTGCTGGGACTGACCAGCTAAATATTTCCACTTTAAAATTGACTCCTTAATTTTTCTGAGGTGAAGGGAGGAAAAATCACATGGAAAAGCAGACACAAAATCACCCAAAACTCACATCAAATACCTTTACAATTAGTCCAGGGCTGAAAAGCCAACCCAGTTCTAGGCTGCATCAACAGAGGGAGAGAATCAAGATCACGTGAAGTGCTAATACTACTTTATAAGGCCTTGGAAAGGCCACACTTGGAATATGGCATCCACGTTTGGTCACCACAAATGTAAAAAAAGAGGTGGAGACTCTGGAAAGAGTGCAGAGAAGAGCAACAGAGAAGATTAAGGGACTGGAGAAGGCTAAGTCATATGAAGAACCGTTGCAGGAACTGGGAATGTCTAATGAAGAGAAGGACGAGGGATGACATGATAGCAGTCTTCCAATATTTGAGGGGCTATCAGAGAGAAGGGGGGAAGCATCTGAAGGGAAGAAACGGAGCAGGAGGAGATTCTGGGGTCCTTGGTGCTCTCTGACCATAGCTGGTTGGGCAATTCTGGGAGTGGAAATGCACATCTTAAGGTTCCCAAGATTGGGCAGCCCCAAATTTAAAGGCAGACCAAAGTGGTTTATGTAAGGGGCCAGGAGATGTCGACTGCATTAATCCATAGTAATGCTGGTAGGGGGTGGTACCTGATCCAAATATTCCTTTTGCTCTTCAGTAGGAAAGGGGCATTCCTGTCACTCCAACAGTCCAAGAGAACACTTTTCATCCTGTGTTATTAAAATTATTTCCCCCCTGCATTATTTTCATGCTGAATTATTAAAAACTACGAAAGGCCGAAGGAAGGAGTCATTCAGAAGGGCTGAGCTACGTTTCTCTTTCGCTCCGGGGCCCTCCAGCCCATCTTGGACACGGAGGATCCTGGCCGGTTATCGTGGCCTGAAACGGGGGAAGGATTGTCCCTGTGCCATCCGAGGCTCTGGAATGGCTGGGGTGGGATGGGGGGTGTCAGCTGCTATGCCCCCCTTGAGCACTGCAGATGCTATCCATGGGCAACCTAGAATAACAGAGAAGGAATAACGTTCCCACAATTGCTCCAGAATTTACACCCACATCTTCTAACCAACTCGGGGAAAGGACAGAAAAATCAATACTTAATATTCCTCATTTGAAGGTAGAGGGAGTCCTCGCCTTATGACATTTTGTTTAGTGACCGTTAGAAGTTACAACGGCACTGAAAAAAGTGACCTATGACAGTTTTTCACACTTACAATCGTCGTAACATCCACACAGTCATGTGACGCTTGGCAACTGCCTCATATTTGCGACGGTTGCAGTGTCCCAGAGTCACTTGATGTGATCCACTTTTGCGACCTTCTGACAAAACCAGAAAAACATTCATTTAACAGCCATTTGGCTACCTTAACAATTGCATATAAATGTAATAAATCCAATCCAATCCAATCCAGTGATTCACTTGTAAAATGGGGCAAAACTCACTTAACAACTGCCTTGCTCGGCAATGGAAATTTTGTGCTTAACCGTGGTAACTTGAGGACAACCTATAATATTTTTCAGTGGAATGTATTAGCCGCCCAGTTGTGTGTTGCCATGTGTGCAACAACACAGACACACAAACACACAGATATACGCACTATTTTAAACAACTCGGGGAACAAACTGACCGTTGTTATCTAATATTATCCATTTGAATATATTAGCCATCTAACAAGTGGATTCCCTTTGCACCATCGCTCATTCATTTCAGCGTTGGGTCTTCCGGAAAATATTTAGAAGTTAGCAATAGCAATAGCAGTTAGACTTATATACCGCTTCATAGGGCTTCCAGCCCTCTCTAAGCGGTTTACAGAGTCAGCATAAATCGCCCCCACAGTCTGGGTCTTCATTTCACCCACCTTGGAAGGATGGAAGGCTGAGTCAACCCTGAGCTGGTGAGATTTGAACAGCCGAACTGCAGATAACAGTCAGCTGAAGTGGCTGCAGTACAGCACTCTAACCACTGCGCCACCTCGGCTTGCCCCAAATAGGAAACGGATGTTGTGGGAAGGGTTCATTCGGGATCTCCTCCTCCATTGGGGTCATCCTTGGAAGATGCTTCCTTCCGTCCCAGGCCATTCACACAACAACCAACTCTCTTTTTCTTTCAGGATGGGTTAGATCCGAAATTAATCGCTCCATGCCACGGTGGGTATATTCTGGTTGCTTCGGTTCATTTTGTTCAGCCGAGATTGCAAAGCTGGTGCCCAGACCTCCATCTACTGCGCCACCAAGGAGGGCATCGAGGGGCTGAGCGGGCAGTATTTCATGGACGAAAGCAAAGAAGGAAAGGAAGGTGAATCTGCTGTCAGGGTTCCACATAGCACCGTCCTCTATGAAATAATAGCTCGAGGCGAGAAGTTCCTCAAAACGCCAATTGATGAAGAGAGCCACAAGTTGGCACATCTGGGAAAACCCCAAATCGGAAAGCTTGCAGGTTTTCCCACCCAGTTGAAAGCTGAAGATCTTGCCCCCCACCCCCCACCCCCACAAGTCCATCCCAGGGTCCAATCAGCTACTGCCACGGATGAAGATTCCTCCCATCCGCATCAGTTGCAGGGATGAGGTGACCTTGACTTTCTGAGAAGGAATGTTATTATGGCTACCCATCTCCCAAGCTCCACACCGTCCCCCTTCCCAGTTTCCCATAGGAACTAGGTTTGAATGTGTGGCAGGCTTGAGGCCCAGCCCCCCCACCCCCGCACCCCCACACCCATGGCTTCCAAGCCTGACATCTGCCTCAAGGGGTGGGGGGGGTGGGGGGGACAGGAACTGCTTCTGCTGGCTTAATCATGGAAGGGAATTATTTTCACCTGGAGCTCCATTGGGAACGGCGACTCTCCTGCCCTGCGTCAGAGGGGGAAAGGCCTCCATTTGGGATGAACTATTTGGGGTTCTGTCTATCCAACAGGAACAAAGACTCTTCCTGCCCTGATTTAAAAGGGGGGTTGTTTTACTTGTGAGTAAGTAGTTTCTCATTGCTTGCGAAGGTTGTGAAGAACACCTTTCTTCCTTCCTTCTTTCGTTTCCTTCCTTCTTTTCTTCCCATTCCTAAGAACTTTCTTTCTTTCTTTCCTCCCCCCCTCCCTCCCTCCCTCCCTCCCACACTTCTTCCTTCCTTCCTATCACCCTCCTTCTTTCCTTCTTTCCTTCCTTCCTTCCTTCTCTCTCTCCTTTCCTTCCTTCCCATTCTGATCATCTTTCCTTTTTTCCCACCTTTCCATTCCTATCACCTTCCTTTCCTTCTTTCTGTTCCTCTTTTCCATCTTTCTTTCCTTCCTTCCTTCCCATTCCTATCACCTTCCTTGCCTTCTTTCCTTCCTTCTTTTCTTCCCACTCCTATCAACTTTCTTTCTTTCTTTCCTCCCTCCCTTCCTCCCTCCCTCCCACTCTTCTTCCTTCCTATCACCCCCCTTCTTTCCTTCTTTCTTTCCTTCCTTCCCTCTCTCCTTTCCTTCCTTCCTAACCCTAACCCTAACCCATTCCGATCATCTTTCTTTCTTTCTTTCTTTCTTTCTTTCTTTCTTTCTTTCCTTCCTTCCCATTCTTATCACCTTCCTTGCTTTCTTTCTTTCCTCCCTTCCTCCCTCCCTCCCACTCTTCTTCCTTCCTTCCTATCACCCTCCTTCTTTCCTTCCTTCCTTCCCATTCCTATCACTTTCCTTTCCTTCTTTCCTTTCCTCCTTTCCATCTTTCCTTCCTTCCTTCCTTCCTTCCTTCCCATTCCTATTACCTTTCCTTCATCCCTCCCTCCCTCTCCTCTTTCCTTCTTATTCCTATCACCCTCCTTTTTTCCTTCTTCTTTCTTTCCTTCCTTCCCTCCCTCCTTTCCTAGCCAAGGAGGGCGAGAGGGTTGCAGGGGACCCTCCCCTTCGGACGCAGGATGGAAGACCACCAGGAGGGGCCAGGAGGAGGGGCCGACGGGAGGGCGAGAGGGTGGCAGCGCTGCGTGTGATCGAGGCTGTCCCACGCGGGGGCGGGGCAGGGGCCGTCCCAGGGAAAAGGAAGCGAGCGCTGGCGGTCCGCGGGGCAACTGGCGAGGCCGCGCCGGGGATCGGGCCATGGAGGCGGCGGGGGCGCTGGGGGCAGCGGCGGCGTTGCTGCTGGGGCTCTACGCGCTGCTTTACTACAAGTTCGGGGCGGCCACCTGGTGCCGGAACACGGTCAGCCTGCGGGGCAAAACGGTGCTCATCACAGGTCAGCTGGGCAGGAAGAGGGGTTGGGGGCATTGCCTCTCTCATTTTCTTTCTTTCTTTCTTTCTTTCTTCCTTCCTTCCTTCCTTCCTTTCTTTCTTTCTTTCTTCCTTCCTTCCTTTCTTTCTTCCTCCCTCCCTGTCTCTCTCTCTCTTCCTTCCATAAGCCCCCCTCTTCCTTCCTCTCCCTCTCTTTCTTTCTCTCTCTCTCTCTCTCTCTCTCTCTCATCCTCCCTTCCATAAGCCCCCCTCCCACCTCAGGGGCTCCGCGCAGATCAAAGTCCCGGAGCAAAAGCGCAGCGCGAAGGTCCCAGGGAGACGCGGGTGGGAAGGCGACCCCAACCCAGGTTTCTCCGCGGAGGTTCTGCCCCATCCCGGTCCAGCTTGAGCCGAAGGCGCTTCAGGCGCAACCGAGAAAGTCCGGCCAGAAAAAGCCCCTCGGGGACAAAGCGGGTCAGGACTGAGCCAGGAGGCTCCGCAGAGGCCAGCCGTCCCCGGGGCTTCCTCGGACCTCGGCCAGGAAGGAAGGAAGGAAGGAGGGAGGGAGGGAGGGAAGGAAGGAAGGAAGGAAGGAAGGAAGGAAGGAAGAAAGAAGGAGGGAGGGAGGGAGGGAGGGGTGCGGAAGCGCAGGGGGGAAAGGAGGGCTGGGCTGCCGGAGACCCGCGCTTGGACCGGCCAGGGGGAGCCTCGGAAGGACGAGCCCGCTTCGCTTCCTCGGACCTCGGCCAGGGAGGGAGGGAGGGAGGAAGGAAGGAAGGAAGGAAGGAAGGAAGGAAGGAAGGAAGGAAGGAAGGAAGGGAAGGGAAGGTGCGGAAGCGCAGGGGGAAAAGGAGGGCTGGGCTGGGCTGCCGGAGACCCCCGCTTGGACCAGCCAGAGGGAGCCTCGGAAGGACGACTAGAACAAGAGAGTCGGAAGGGACCTTGGAGGTCCTCTAGTCCAACCCTTCTGCTCCAGCAGGAGACCCTCAGCAAAGCATTCCAGAAACGAAGCACTGGCTTAAAGAGAGGCGTCCTCGGGAGACCCTGGTCTGCATGACCTCCACGAAGGGCCCCTGGCAAGGGATGGGGTGAACCTCACCAGGACTGGGAAGAAGATATTCGGGGAATGACCGGCTCCTCTTATCCCAAGGGCTTTACCCTAACATTGAGCGGGGAGGGGAGCCAATCCTTAGGATCCTCTACAGCCTAATTCCAAGCGAGCACCAGTAGATCCCCATTCACACAAGGAGGAAGGGAGCGAAAGAGAAAGAAGGGAAACTCAGACTCCAGGGCAACCAAACAAGCAGAAGAAACCGATGGACTCTTTGCTGATTAATTAACAAATGGAGAAAACTGACAAATGGAGAAAACACAGCACGGAATAAATGTTTAACTTCTGTCCTTGACCCAGCCTTGGCAGATACGAGAAACAGACTCCTTGCGAACCCCTTTATTTCCCTCTTGTGCATTCACACTCACCAAAAACTCCAGTCAAGAGTCCTTCAAGGAGTTCACAGCAGTAACAGACCTTGTAATGGTCTTGTAATGATTGCAAGGCTGCCGAAAGGCTGCAAATTACCTTCTGGCAAGCAGTCTTTGCGGCACGAAATACAATGGGCAAAATCTTCAGAAATACGAACTGTTGTCTCCTACGACCACCACTTTTCCTTCTATTTATTCCCTAGCCAGGGAGCGGCCATGCAGCGGCCATGTATGGTAATATAGTAATATTTATTCCCCCTTTTCCAGATTTAATTTACAGTTGTGGGTTAGTTAAATTCTCTTACCAGGACTTTTATCTCTCCCGGTCTCCGCCTGTTCCAAACTTATTTTGACAAAAAGACCCGCATCTTGTCAGCCATGAAGGCTGCCACCCCAACTCCTATTCATAGGCAAATCTCTAACCCACGAGAGATCTGTTGCTTCTCTCAGGGTCAGATGAGACGCTGCCCTTCTTCGGCCCCACCTCCAGTGGGGGGTTCTGATTCAAAAGAATCTTCGGAGATGGTTCGTCAGGCAGGGTTCATGTGAGACTCTTAGGAGCCCACATCTCCCACACCTGTCCAGCTGGAGAACTACCTGTCGAATCTCAACAAGGCAGTTCTTAAGTGCATCATGCTTGATTTTATTATCTCCCCCCTCCCATGGTTGTTAAGTAAATCATTGCAGTCGTTAAGCGAATCGGGTTTCTCCCTTGGATTTTGCTCGTCAGAAGCCAGTCACCAATGGTGAGCCTTGGATGTAAACACAAACCGGTTCCCAGGTGTTGAATTTGGAGCATGTGACTATGGAGATGCTATGACGGTCGTAAGTGCAAGGAACCAGTCGTAAGTCACTTTTTTTCCAGTGCCCTTGCAACTCACCTCTCTCCAGGCCTTCCGGAAAGCCGTCAAAAGTGCCGGCAGGCCTGGGGTTGATGAGTTCCCCTCCCCTCTCGACTTGTATGGCTGTGTGATTTTCGTGTATTTTAATCATGTGTACTGTGTTTATGTCCCCTTTCCCCCCCTGAGTTGCTCACCGCCCTGAGTCCCTCCTGGAGAAGGGCGGCATACAAATAAACTAAATACAAATACGAATACAACTTGAACCGGTCTGTGAATGAGCAATTGTAAGCGAAGAACAACCTGTGCATGCAGAACAAATTCTGCAGTGAGTTTATTGATGGAATGCATCAAAGTCCGAGGTGATTGACCAGGGAAATAACCATTGCAAGAGATACTGAAATGGATGCGGTCCAGATGACACAATTCTTGGACGGATTGTTTTCTTAAGATACGGAAATGGAAAGAAGGGGACCGAAGGTCAAAGCTGGCTAGAAATGCAGGTTTGTTGAAAGAGGTGGAAAAAGCTGGGATTGGCAGATGCTTCTCTCCCCCCACCACCACCACTCCTTTGCTATAGGGAGGACAAAGTGGGAAGGGGGGGGGTGATGAGGAAAATCAGAGCACGTTGGCTCAGCGGAGAACAAAGGTTCATTACTCATTTCAAAAGTTCTAAGCCCCAGAGCTCCCTGTAACAGCACTGACAAAGGGGCAGTAAGGGTTGTTAACCTCATTTTGTGAAGTTTCTTCTCTGGTAAAATTCTACTACAAACTAGAGCCGGGATGGCGAACGTTTGTCAGGGCACGCGAGGCGTTGCGCTGTCTGTTGGATTTTATCTTGGAGTGCCAGCTGCTGAAAATTAAATATGCGATTTTTTTTAGGCCTGTCAAAAAAAGATTCGGTCCAGCCCCCATTTAGAACGGAGTGCATGGTGTGTGTTGTACTTTAAATCTATCTTTTCTTTCTCTCTGTTTTATTTATTTATTTATTTATTTCTGTACTGTAAGCCGCCCGGAGTCCTACGGGATTGGGCGGCATATAAATGTTATTAAACTTGCAAACTTGTCAGCTGGACAGCACGTATGCGCCCGCTGGCCAGCTGAGTTCAGCCTTTTTTAAAGCCATTTTTCGCCTTCCCCAGGCTCCAGAGGCTTTATAGGAGCTTGGGGAGGGCGAAAAGAACCTCCCCCACCCCTCAGAGGATCTCCAGAGGCTTCAGGAGGACTTCCTTCCTCTGGGATGGGATGGGCAAACCGGAAGTTTGGGAATGGACTTCCGGTTTGCTTGTAGGGTCGGTTTAAGCCCTCCGGAGGCTTCAGGGACCAAACTGTTGTAGAAAAGACAGGACACGCAAGACAGCTCTTCAGGGAAGGAAATGTTTATTCCACAGGTTCAGAATGAATGGCCTGAACAATGAGTGAAAGTCAGGGAATTCCTTATATAGCTTATTGCTTTCAGCTAAAGCCATCTGTTAGTTTTGGAAACACCCCTCAAGATTTGCCCTTGAGTTACAGAAAGTATGTCTACAGGATGTCATAATACATAGGTCAGCCAACGGACAGACATAGCATGTATTTTGAGGAACTAACAATATGTGTCTACCAAACAGATTAACAGCCAAGCCAGCAGATGGGCTAAAATACATGTTTTGCCTCAGCATATTTCATGCACAGATTTCCTTCTAACCCGTGTCTAACCGCACTATGTCCTAAAAGCAAACCTTGCAAGTTCTATATGAACAGTTAAAGCTTATTATCGCGAAACCCTAGTTTGGTTCAGGCTTGAGGCCTACCTTGGTTCAGCCTGCCACCTTAAAACCGGCTGTAATGCTAGCAGCAATCCACCCTTGCTACAGACCCCTCACATCCTGGACATAAATTGTTTCAACTTCTACTCTCAAAATGAGACACAACTAGACACAAGGCCAGTTTTCCCCCCATGCCATCCCTCTGCTAGAACAGCTCATTCCCACAACAATGTCAAACTATTTACTACGACTCTATTATTATTATTATTATTCTCATCCTTCCTATTACCTATTTCCTTTTCTACCTATGACTATAACTTTGTCGCTTGTATCTTTACGATATATATTGTTTTATTTAGTTACCTAGTACGATTTATGTTTTTTGCTTATTTAGTATCCTATGACTATCACCAAGTGTTGTATCTTATGATTCATGATGAATGTATTTATGATGATTATGATCATGATTTATCACTTATATAGCTTTTATGTACACTGAGAGCTTATGCACCGAAGACAAATTCCTTGTGTGTCCAAACACACTTGGCCAATAAAGAATTCTATTCTATTCTATTCTATTCTTCATTCCAATATGTTCTGTTCTACTCTATTCTATTCTGGCTTGTGCGGGAATTAATCAGAGTTGGTTTCCTTTTCATCTGTGCCAAAATGATGTACTCAATAAAGTTTTGCATTAAGCGATTGGATCCTCTCGACAGTGCTTGCTTGCTTGGGTTCGTCAGTCGGAACCTTGAACAGCAACACCACAAAAACTACAGGCACACAAATGCAGGTCCAACCCCTGGATCCCCATCAAAGGCTGTGTGAGCTCAGTGAATCCTCTCTCTGACCTTTCGTAGGGGGAAATACAGGGATCGGGAAGGTCACAGCGGTGGATCTGGCCCAGAGAGGCGCCCGTGTCATTCTGGCCTGCCGCGACAAAGCGAGAGGAGAATCGGCTGTGTATGACATCCGACGGGTAAGCAGCTGCCGTGCTTCTCTCCGTTCAAAATCCCAACAGTTCCGATGTACCACATTTGCAATGCAGGCTCTCGGCCATTCCCTACTTGGCCTGTCCTGGTTCTATTCAGGGGTCTTCTAAATTTTGGGGGCAACAGCATTCCTGGAAGTGGTTTTGTTGGAACTGGGTCAGGCAACTGTCCAAATGAAATCAGAGACACTGACACAAAACTTATAGTTATATATAAATAAATATATTTAACATTTATATTTACAACAGACAAAATAATCAGAAAAACAGGCATATCATGAGGTAAACTAAACAGTAAACAGAGTCCACCGAGGAAAAAGGCGGGGAAAAAGGAAAACTCCCCCTTTATACCCCAGCAACCAATCATAGCTTAGATTGCCTCATGCAGGAGCCAGCACTCTCCAACCAATCAACTACCACAGTACACTCTACTGTTCCAGCTACTCAATACAATCTCCCAACAGTTCCAATGAGCCTCAGTTGCAATGCAGGCTCTCGGCCATTCCCTCCTTGGCCTGTCCTGGGTCTGTTCAGGGGGCTCCATATTTTGGGGGGGCAGCCGCATTCCTGGAAGTAGTTTTGTTGGATCTGGGTCTGGGAACTATGCAGCAACTGTCTAAATGAAATCAGGGAGACTGGCACAAACTTGTAGTTTTATATAAATGAATATATTTAACATCTATATCCATGGGAGACAAGAGAGTCAGCAACACAGGGGCATCATGAGGTAAATGAAACAACATTCAGAGCCCACAGAGGAAAAAGGCGGGAAAAAAGGGAAACTCCCCCTTTACACCACAGCAACCAATCATAGCGCAGATTGCCTCAGGCAGGAGCCCGCACTCTCTACTGTGATTAATCAACTACAATTGTGTGTTCTGGCCCATTGTACACTCTACTGTTCCAGCTCCTAAATGTAAGAGTTCCGATGAGCCTGAGTCGCGTTGCAGGCTCTCAGCGATTCCCCACTTGGCCTGTCTGAGTTCTATTCAGGGGACTCCATATTTTTCGGGGCAGCCGCATTCCTGGAAGTATTTTGTAGGATTTTCATTATCCATCTTAATCGCCATTCTTCATCGGTTGTTAAGTAAATCCAGCTCCACCGATTGATTTTGCTCTTGGGATGATCACAAATAGTGATCCCATGACCCTGAGGATGTCACCACCATCATCACAAATAACGCTGGTTGCCAAGGGCCCAAATTTTGATCACATGATCCCTGGAGATGTTGCCATGACCACAAGTGTGAGGACCGGTCATAAATCACTCTTTTCATTGGCATCGTTCATTGAATGTTCGCTAAATGAATGGTTATAAGTCAAGGATTGCCTGCATTGTTTTATTACGCACCACCCAGGGAGATTGACGGGAGGTGAGCAGACCTACGTACAAGGTGAGTAAGTCGGGATCCGCCTTTGAAACCGTACTCGATCCCGAGGCTCAGGATTCCTTCCGTTCCTTTTCCAGGAAAGTGGGAACTCGGAGGTGATCCTGATGATCCTGGATCTGGGCAGCCTGGACTCCGTGCGAGCTTTTGCGCAGACCTTCTTAGAATCGGAGCCCCGTCTGGACATCCTCATCAACAACGCAGGTGGGGGCAGAGCAGACCCTCCCCAGGGTCTCTGGGCGAGGAAGGGGAGAATATTGGGGGGGGGGGTTGCCTGGGATTTCTCTAACCCTGTGAGGTGGGTTGGTCTGAGAAAGAGGGAGGGAGGGAGAGAGAGAGGGAGAAAGACTGGCCCAAAAACATCTAGCCAGCTTTCCTGCCTAAGGTAAGATTCGAACTCATGGTCTCCCATTTTCTAGGCTTAACTACTAGACCTGTGATGGGGAACCTATAGCATGCGTGCCAGAGGTGGCATCCAGAGACCTCTCTGTGGGCACATGGTCCATCGCCAGCTGCAATTCCGGTTTCCGGCTTGTATATGCACACCGGACAGCTGTTCTCCGGGATTCTGGGCTCTGGAGCGTGCGCGCATTTCCAGTTTCAGAACTCAGTGCTGAAAAGATTCACCATCACTACATTAGACCAACCTGAAAGCTTTATGGGTAGTCCTTGACTTGTGACCGTGATGGAGCCTGCCCATTATGGTTGCAGCAGGACATGACGGTTATAAAACAGGTCACTCCTGTGACCCCTGGGATTTCGAGACCTTGGTTGTGGTGATAAGCTGTAATCCACTTACTTTTCTGGCAGGAATCCTTAAGGATGGTCCAACTGCTGATGGCTTTGACCAGGCCTTCCAGGTCAACCACTTGGCTCACTTCCTGCTGACCCACCTGCTCCTGGACCGGCTGAAGCGCTGCGCCCCGAGCAGGATCGTAATTCTGACCTCAAATGCCCACAGCTTTGGGGAGATCGATTTTCGGACCATCCACAAACCGGTGGAGGGAATGCAGAAGGCCCTACATACATATGCCAGCAGCAAACTAGCCAACATTCTCCACGCAAGAGAGTTGGCCAACCGGCTGGAAGGAACCAACGTCTCCTGCTATGCGGTTCATCCAGGTGAGTAAGAGTCCGGCTCCAAGGCCCCCCAAATGGAGCCCCCACAGGTCCGGCTGAAGCTCTGCCAGGCATTTCTCTCCCACTGGAGCCTCCCTCGACCCCCTCTGCAGAGCCCCCTCGGGAGTTTCCTCCATCGATCTCAGCTGGAGAGGGAGGGGTCTCCCACCATCCAAAGTCCAGAATTCTAGAATCTTAGGGTGGTAAGGGTCCTTGGAGGTCTTCTAGTCCAAGACAGGGATGAGACTTCCCCCAGTCTCTTACTTATCTTCTGCCTTTTCTGCTCCTTCATTCCTCCTCCTTCACCTCCTCCTCTTCCTCCCCCTCTCCAGCTGGTCCCCCCCACTCACCTCCTTCAAGTTGTTGGTCTCTCTTTTCTTCACTCTGGTCTTTCCGCTCTTGAAAAGGGTTCTTCCTCTCCAATTCTGGGCTGGGACGAGGATAAGGGAGGGAAAGAGACAATTCAAAAATAGCATTATTATTATTATTCGCAACAACAGAATTGTTCTATTTCTATTTCTGACTTTCCATAGAGTTTCAAATCATCCATATATAATAAATGAGAATTTTTTTCAGCTTCTTTGGCTGTTTGGTAGCCTAATTTCATTTTTTTAAAGATTACTGATAGTGGGATGATTGCGATGATGAAGAGAAGAGGTGAAAGTGAATCACCCTGGAAAATTCCTCGCTTGATATTAACCATTCCGTAGATCTCATTCCCTACTGCCAACTCAGTTCTCCATTGTTTCATCGCCTTTTCAGTAAAGGATGTAATATTTTTGCTAATGCCAGTTGTTTCTAAGCATTTTATGATCCAACTATGTGGCAGTGAGTCAAATGCCTTTTTGTAATCAATCCAGACCATATTCAAGTTCATTTTTCTGTTCTTACAATTTTCTAATATCATCTTATCGATTAGGAGCTGATCTTTTGTGCCCCTGCTCCTTCTTTTGTTGCCTTTTTGCTCTACTGGCAAGATGTTGTTTGTTTCCAAATAATCCATCATGTTATCTGCAATAATGCCTGTGAGTAATTTGAAGGTTGTTGGCAAGCATGTTATTGGTCTGTAGTTTTCAGGTGTTGTTCCTTTAGTTGCATCTTTCTGAATCAAGTATGTTTTTCCAGTTGTCAACCATTCATCAATTTGGCCCTTTTGTAAAATTCATTCAGTTGCCTGGCCAATATTGCATGTAAACTGGTCAGATATTTGAGCCAGAAACCATGTAATTGGTCCTTTCCAGGTGATGTCCAATTCTTTACCTTTTTAACTCGATTTTTGACCGTCTCAGTTGTTATTTCTAATACTTGCATTTGTTTGTTGCCAATGCTTTTCTCAAAGTCATGTATCCACTTTGCTTCCTTATTGTAGTCCTTTGCATTTTCCCACAATTCTTTCCAGAATTCAACTGTGGCCTGTTTTTCTGGTTTTTCACTTTTGGTGTCACCATTTACATTAAGACTTTGATAAAAACGCCATTGGTCTGATCGAAATTGCTGATTTTGTTTATATTGGATGATTCGTGCCTCATATCTTTCAATTTTTCTAGCTGTTGCTGTTATCTGCTGTTTTACAATCTCTATAGCTTCATTGATGTTTCTTGTATCCAATCTATATCTTCTGATTAGCCGATCTATGATTTTGTTGTTTTTAAGCCGTTGCTCATGCATGTTCTTTAAGTTACTAGCATCTGCCCTTAATTTTTTGATTTTTTGTTCCAAACGGATTTTCCACTTTGGCTTTGATGCTTTTTCTGTTGTGTGACTAGGTACTTTAATTTTAATGCCTAGTTCATTAGTGACTATTACAGCTGCGCTGTACATTAACTGGTTCGTTTCCAAGATGGATCCCGGTTCAATTGTTGAAAACACTGCATTAACCATTTTCATGAATGGGGCCAAAATTTTCTTAGGCACAGTTTTTAGTGATGGTAAACGTTGCCTTTCCTCATTAAGCAGAAAATGCTCCATGATCTTATCCTTCAATTCTTTTTGTTTTTGAGTTAATTCATCAGTTGGTTCAGTGATAACTGGTTCTAGTGGTGGTGGTGTTATTTCCACCCCGAGAGCTTCTTCTGGGAGTTCTACTATAATGTCTTTAGTTGTGTCTTGAATATCAGTTATTTCCGCTTGTGATATTGTTTTTTTTGGTTTTGCAATTTGCCTGAATTTCCTCATGTTCAACTTCACTAAACACTTTATTCCGTATAATAAATCGCCTTTGATCTGCTAGTCGTTGTTCACTAACATTTGAATCTGGATATTGTTGTTTTCCATAATTCATACATTCGCTTTAAATATCCTCTTTTTTCTGGCTCTGAGTTGTAGTAACAGGCCATTATGGCACGGTTTTCATCTGCACTATATTTTTGTCATTTTGTTGGCTGGTCCACTTGTAGCCCACTTGTCGACGGATGTCCAGGGACCCCAACATCCGCCGCGGCCCTTGTTAACCTGCGCGACGACCGATGCGGTATGGAATTCTTATTTGTTTTTTTCACCATATTGTATGGGTTGGTGGGTTGTTGTTTTTTACGGGACCAGATGCCAACCTGACCCCAACCCTCCTCCTTTCTCATCCGGGCTTGGGACCGGCAACGGCGGAGTTGTTGTTGTTGTTGTTATTATTATTATTATACAATTGTATCACAGCGGCCAGTTGTTTCGCCGGATTTGGCATTGGTTACTAGTCGGGCCCCACCCAGGGGCCTAGGACGTTGTAACGTATTTTCGTAATATGCGTGCAGATCCAAGCAGTGCAGCTTTTTGCATTTGACTGATGGTGATTTTGTCAATTTTTAACTGTTTTAAATGTAATTCCAGTGCTTTTGGAACAGCACCCAATGTGCCGATTACCACTGGAATTACCACTGCTGGTTTGTGCCATAAGTGTTGAATTTCGATTTTTAAATCCTGGTATTTCACGATTTTTTCATGTTCCTTCTTGTCGACCCTGCTATCACCTGGTATTGCGATGTCTATGATTGTGACCTTATTTTTCTCAACCAGTGTGATGTCTGGTGTATTATGCGTCAGTATTTTGTCCGTTTGTATGCGAAAATCCCACAAGATCTTGACCATCTGATTTTCGGTGACTTTTTCAGGCTTATGTTCCCACCAGTTTGTTGCTGTTTTAATATTATAATTTTTGCACAAATTCCAGTGGATCATTTGTGCTACTGAATTGTGCCGCAATTTATAATCAGTCTGGGTGATTTTTTTTTACAGCAGCTGAGTATGTGATCAACAGTTTCATCAGCTTCTTTGCAAAGTCTGCATCTGGCATCACCAGAGGATTTTTCGATTTTGGCCTTAATGGCATTTGTGTGGATAGCTTGTTCTTGCGCAGCCAGGATTAGTGACTCTGTTTCTTTCTTTAATGTACCTGCTGTTAACCATAACCAAGTTTTTTCAGTGTCCACTTTATCTTTTATTTTTTCCAGAAATTGGCCATGCAGTGCTTTGTTCTGCCAACTCTCCATTCTTGATTTTATCACATCTTTTCTGTATTCTTGTTTTGTCTGTTGGGCCTTCAGTAGATTTTTGTTCTTTACTTCGATTAATAGATGTTCTTGACTTTCTTTTAAATAATCAGCCAGTGCATGTTTTTCTTCTTCAACTGTTTGCTTCACTTGTAATAATCCTCTGCCACCTGATTTTCGGGGCAGATATAGTCTATCAGTATCACCACGTGGATGTAAACTGTAGTGCATTGTCATTAGTTTCCAGGTTTTTCGGTCCAAAATGTCCAAATCAGCTTGTGTCCAGTTAACTATACCAGCTGTGTATCTTATAACTGGTATTGCCCAGGTATTTATGGCCTTGATTGTATTTCCACCATTCAATTTAGATTTCAAAATTTTCCTAACTCTGTTGGTGTACTCTCGCCTGACAATAGTTTTTACTTCTCCATGCTTGATGTTATCCAACTGCAGAATGCCTAAGTATTTGTGGGCTTCATTTCCGTTGCATTTAATTGGTTCGTCATTGGGCAT
This sequence comes from Thamnophis elegans, assembly GCF_009769535.1. Taxonomy (NCBI): domain Eukaryota; kingdom Metazoa; phylum Chordata; class Lepidosauria; order Squamata; family Natricidae; genus Thamnophis; species Thamnophis elegans. The sequence goes on from NC_045544.1 coordinate 141,675,190, forward strand.
TTCAATTATTTTTATTTATTTATTTATTATTATTATTTTGCTGGCAAAGAGGATGGTTGTATCTGAGAGCAGCTTGACGTATTTCTGCAAGTATTTGGATGTCGTGGGCTCCTTGGGGATCTCTGAGCTTGGTGGTTTTCTTGCAGACATTTCATGACCCAACAAGGGAACATAATCAGGGCTAGAGAGGAGGGGGGGATTAGAGGAGGAGGAGGAGGAGGAGGAGGAAGAGGAGGAGGAGGAGGAGGAGGAAGGACTGGGGGGAGATCCTCGGTGCTCTCTGATTATGGCTGGCTGTGGAATTCTGGGAGTTGAAGTCTTAAGATTGCTAAGGTTGGGCATCCCTGAATCGGCATTATTTAATATTCCTCATTTAAAGGTTGAGGGAATCCTCTCCTTACGGCTTTTCTTCTAGTGACCATTCAGTTACTGAAAAATGTGAGTTATGACCACTTTTTACAGTTTTGAGTTCTGCAGCATCCTCGGGGTCAAAATTCAGAGGCTTGGCAACTGCCTCATATTTATGACGGTCGCAACATTCCAGAATCATACATTCCCTTTTGCGACCTTCTAACAAACTAAATCAAGGGGAGAAACAAATTCACTTAACCGTGTTAAGTAACAACTGCAGTGATTCACTTAACAACGGTGGCAAGAAAGATTGTCAAATGGGGCAAAACTCACTTAACAGCGGTCTTACTCAGCAATGGAAATTTTGGGCTTAACTTAACTTATTCCCTTGTCTGTACCCCCTTCCCTGATTGAATTGTGAGCCGCCCTGAGTCCCCTTCGGGGAAAAGGGCGGCATACAAATGTAATCAATCAATCAATCAATCAATCAATCAACTGTGGTCGTAAGTTGAGGACTACCTATAATATACAAGGGAATGTGCTAGCCACTAA